>NC_135497.1:287560514-287623014 GCF_052857255.1 Amblyomma americanum
ATTATTCTACGGCCGATCGGTAGTAGAGAGGGAATGTTCTAGACTCCGATGATTTTTTGGAAAGGAACGGCGCATAACTGGCTGCCTGGGTCAGTGGACGCCTCAACCGCGTGTTGAGGTACGTGGCGGTGCTGAGAGAGATGTGGGCTGCATGCATGAGCACTGACAACGTTGTGGCATACACATGGCACTGCAGCAACAGTCGCAGCGTTCATTAGGACACCAACCTCTTGCGATCAACCATTAATTGAACTGCTACCCGGGAGGGTGGCAGGGTGTGCGTACTGCCTATCTAGTGCGCGGAACACACTCAACGTTACAGACGCCAAGCCGCGTCTAGTTTTCCGATACACCACAGCTTTTGCTCTCTAACCAAGTTAAGCAGTCGTTGACCCGCAGCTAATTTTTTGAGGCGAAAAGCTTCACTACGCCAGCTTTTCTAGCCGTCAGCGGGGCCACAAGTTTGACCTTGAATGTAGACAGAGGTCAGTGTGGCCGCAAGTTTCACTTTGAAATCTCGGGTTCGACCAAAAGCCGTCTGGTCAGGTATGTTCATGGCGTAAATTGCCGACCAGTCGCTTAAAAAATGACGTTTCGTTGAAAAATGACGTTGAACTAGGCCCTCGTAAGCTGGGGCAGATACTTCGTTTTTTTGATGATTGGTCGGCGCTTTAATTTCCGCCATATTTCGCCTTGAATGTAGGCAGAGGTCAAACCATGAGAAATGGCGCCTGTGTCACATTTATCGGTGGACACTTGAACCGCGCCCGTAAAGGAAGAATTAAGTAGTATGTGCTTTTATTAAAATAATAATATAAAGGAAGGAAAAATTCTTTGCTAGCCCCGGCATCTGCCATCGATACTGAAGCACCTGAGCTGGGGTAGCGGAAATAAAGGATAGCAGGCAGAATGGAGAAATGCAATGAAAGAGGTGAGGGGACAGGAAGAGAGGATAGGGGGAGAAGTAATATACACAAACTATTTACACAATAAGACGTGTGTCCAGGTTGTGCGCGTGATTAGTTCATTTTAGAGGAAATGAAACACACGCGCACAGCACTATGTTGACTACAACTGGAGTGGGGCGTCCAGTTAATCGTCCAAGGGGGATGTAAAGCCCGTTTGTTCCAGGAATGCACAAAGGCTCACCATGGTTCGCTCAAAGGTGCGAAATGAAATGAAATTTGGTTTTAAAGAAACGAAATAAGCCTGTCTCACATATCTCGGTGGACAACCGTATCGCGCCGTAAGGGAAGGAAAGTGAAATAAATTTGGTTTTAAGGAAAGGAAATGACTGTTTTACAGGTAGTCGAAATTACTGCTGAGGGGTCCAAAGATATATGAGACAGATACTGCGCCATTTCCTTTCAACCAACCAACAATTAAAACCAACTTCACTACGGCGCCTCTTTCTTCCTTCCTTCTTTCACTCTCTCCTTTATCCATTCCTTTACAGCGCGGTTCAAGTGTCAGCCGACATGTCAGACAGATACTGCGCCGTTTCCTTTCCCCAAAAACCAATGTTCATTTCTCATCTCAATCACATCCTCTGAAAATGCCTTCGGCCTCCCTCTGAGGGAGGAGGAGGAAAACATTTATTGCAAGTAATGGGCACCCTACTCCGGCAGTCTACTGGCTGGCGCTGCGTCGAGGGCCCTGCGTGCCAGTCCACGCTGGTGATGATCAGGATATCCGCTGAGAAGAATGGCCTCCTATTTCCACGGGTCTAGGTTCGGTATAATTGTCGGTAGCGGGATTTAGTTGGCAAGCCCACACCTTGTGACAAGCCGAGGCACTTTCTGCACAGTGTGGGCAGAAAGGTGTCTCTGTGTGTGTTCCTCAGCCTTGCTTAGGTATAAGTGCGGCAGAGGGTGTGTGCCCCTCGCCAACCTGTGGTCACTGGTTGAGGATCTTGTTCCGCGGTGTCATAAGACGCGGGAGAGACACGGATAAGCGCCAGGGCATGCCTGTGAGCAGCGGCATTCTCTCCTGTTTCGACAATGTGGGTGGGGAACCAAGTAATATTGGCTTGGTTATGTGGGTGATTGTTCAATATTGAGAGTGCAGTTTGCTCCACTTGTCCGTTCATAAGAGAGGGAAGAAGCATAAAGTCTTTAGAACGATGCGATGCCTTACACCCCAGCTGCGATCCAGAGGTTCAACGGAAGACCGTCCGACTGGCCGAAGCCGCCGATAAGGTCCAGGGACTCCTGGCTGTCTTCTAGGTGGGAAGGCTACAACCTTCCCTACATCTCTTGGAAAATTACATCCAATTGCAAGAGAAAGCAAGTGTAGCAGGCGGCGGCAGAAAGTTGGGCGGGCGGACGTGTGTGTATAACACGTTCGCTGAAACAGCCTTGATGGTAGGTGTTTTAACAGGTCCTGTGCCAAGGTCTTTGTAGAGGGTTGCGCTCGAACCTGGTCCTGCTGCTTGCGGACCGGGCAGGCGCCGGCGATGGTAATTAACATGGTCCTTATGACAGTGCAGGCACCAGGGCGCACAATGATGGGCAGCGTTTGCGTGGAGAAAGGTGGTGGTTTTTCAGGTAAGGCAGTGTGCTTGGGTGGAAGGGCACTGAACCTTCCTGTACCCATACAGAAGGCAGAAAAATGCCCGAGGACGGTGTGGATAACAGCGGTACGCTATTTGTTGGAAGTAGATTGTTCGTGGGACGGTGCGGCCCTCAAAAGAAGTCGAGACGGTGCTCGTGCATCCCATTATCTGTGCCCCGATGATGATGTGGGTGCGGGAAGAGATGCCGGCAGAGTTGGGGACAGAGCCCGGTGCGGTCAATCCGGAATATTCCTCAGGCTGCGTTAGCGGGGCATAGTTCGTACGGGATTTGGTGGTGAGAAGAAGAGTTAGCGATGAAACGCCAGTTTCCGATAAGAAGCCGGTTTCCGACGAAACGCCGGGCCCGATGAGACGTCGAAGAGCGCTGAGACGCCGGGGACTGATGATACGCCGAGTAGGCGTTTCGCAGTGTCGTTATTGTCCGAATAATTAGAAATCTTTTGTCCTGTCGGTTATGGACTAATTTTAGCATGTGCGTGGTCAGTGAGGTGGGAGGTGGACCTGATAAGGTCGAAGATATGACTCACCGATGCAGATGCGAGTGAGGGAGGAAAGTGAAAGCCAACTGAGATGATCGTGTGTCGATGGCGGGGTGGTTAGAGAAACTTGTGGGTTCTACGGCCGTACATAACCGTGGTGAATGGGATGGGCTCTTCTTCTACGTCTTGAAGTGGAGACATGTTGGGTAGCTTGCAATACGGGAGCTGGCAAGGCTTGTGGTGAGGCCAGAATCGTGACCAACGCAACGCCCTCTTCGGCGACTTCCATTGCCTCCATAGGATGGGGCGCGGCGGAAGCCGCGTCGGCTGCCGCCTGGTATTTTCAAAGGATCGCTCCGTGCTGAAAAACTGTCCGATCATCGAAATATGGACGTTGGTTGAAAGCTGGCAACTTTCCGGGAACGATTTTGAAGATATTTTGGGGCAACGGGCAAAACTTCTAGCATGTTTGGGCAGATTGGTGGGAGCTTGATGTGACGTGGTCGCGCCGAGGTCATGGAACGCCGGAGAGAGTTGTGGCGCATTAAATTTTGCAAAAGAAAGTGGCTGCGGCTGGCAAAGGACAGGGTTAATTTGAGACAGTTGTCCAAGTACTAATAAATGCGCCTGTCAGCCAATAGACTTCAGGCTCATAAGGGAAAGGCCTTTGTCCTACAATGGGCGTAGACAGGCTGCTGCTGCTGCTGATGGTTTACCGACCGGGGCGGCTGTGTTTCGATGGAGGCGAAACGCTAAATCACCTCTGTGCTGTGCGATATCAATACTCGTTAAAGTCACCAGACAGTCGAAATTATTCCGGAGCCCTCCACTACGGCACCTCCTTCTTCTTTTCTTCTTTTACTCCCTCCTTTATTCTCTCCCTGATGGCGCGGTTGAGGTGTCCAACGATATATGAGACAGATACTATGCCATTTCATTTCCCCCAAAAGAAATTTTCATTTTTTTTGCTGATGGTTCCTTTATTCTTTCTTTGCTTTATCAATCAATCAATAATTTTATTTCTTCCTCACAAAAAGATTAGCGGAGGACGAGGAGGGCTCGAAGAAAAAGTGGAAGTTTCCACTTGACGAGCTCCGAGCCCCCTATTTACAAGGCATATACAGTGGAAGATTAAGAAACATACATCTTTATAATTAGAAAGTTTAAAAGTCAGTACGTGTAATATGCAATACAAAAATAATATACTCATTTTTGAGCCACAAATAAAGTTCAGTATGTACAAGGAAGGGAGCCACGGTAGCGCACCAATTCTACAAGAGAATTTCTAAAATACATAAAACAATTTCATACACGCTCACTGTCGCGTTACAAAGGACTTAAGCATATTGTTGGTAATGGTGCTTATGTTAATTCCTTGACAATGAAGGTGGTTTAGTAGGGTCGGTAGGGCATGACGGAGCATTTGTTCAGATAGTCTTAAGCGTGAGTAAGGAATTTTCCAAATTAGATTAGTGCGTGTATTGTAGTGTCGTGTTTGAGGGGTCAAGGTAGCAAGTGTACGCAGAATTTCAAGCGAGTCATGCTTATATCGCTTTGCAAGGTAGAATGAGTACATATGATGGATGGAAAGAATGTCAAATTTAGTGAAAAGTTTGGATGTATGTTCACGATAATGAACATTTGCTATGCTGCGGATCGCTCTTTTCTGTAGGACATGTATGCGATTTAAATTACCAAGTGTTGTTTTACCCCACAATAAGAGACAGTAGTTAACATGTGAAAGGAAAAGTGAATTGTAAATGTGTAATTTAACGGCCGTCGGTAAGTACGATTTATATTTAGTTATGACCCCAGCAGCTTTTGCTATCTGTGTGGTAACGTGGTCAACGTGCGTGTGCCAGGACATATTTTTGTGAAAGTGGACACCAAGACATTTGACAGAATCTACGATTTCTACATCTGCGTCGCCTAAAGTGAACGTCATCTCTGGAGCGCTGGCTGCTTGTCTGGTAGTGAAAATAATTGCCTTTGTTTTATTAGCATTATTCTGTAAAGAGATTATTTCGCTCCAGGTGGTCAGTTTTTCCAGAGTGTTGTTTATTTCGGATTGAAGAGAATGATAGGAACGACTGCGAAAAAATATTGTCGTGTCGTCTGCATATGTTACGTATTCTGCGTTGCTACTAATGCACGTAATATCATTTATGTACGAGTTAAATAATAGGGGACCAAGTATGCTGCCTTGGGGGACACCTGCTTTTATTGGCTGGCAAGTGGATAGAATTTCCTGTATGGAAACGCACTGCATTCTGTTTTCGAGGTAAGACTTTAAGAGGTCGAGAGGTATTCCACGTATTCCATATACTTCCAGTTTTTTTAACAAAGTAACATGGTTTATGCTCGAATGCCTTCGAAAAGTCTATATATACACCTGCAATTGCATATTTTTCTTCGATTGCTTTCAAAATTATTTCTTTTTGAGCCAAAAGAGCATATTCTGTGGACATTCCTTTTCTAAAGCCAAACTGAGTGGGATTAATTAAATTATGTTTAGTTGCAAACTTGGGAATTCGTATGTGGATGAGTTTTTCTAGACCTTTCGAGAAGACTGGCAGGATGGAAATTGGCCGATAGTTTGTGAGATTATTTTTGTCCCCTTTTTTAAATATAGCGACTACCTTAGCGATTTGCATCTTCCTGGGGAAAGTGCCTGTTGAGAGGCAAATATTGTACAAGTATGTGAGCGGCGACAAAATGAGGTCTAGTGCATATTTTACTGGTTTGATCTGGATATTAATATCACAAGCAAAGCTGTTTTTCAGTGAATGGTACACAGCACAGACCTCAGTCTCGCTTGTAGGGTCAATGTAAAGACTTTGTGGATTTCTAATCATTCCATTTATTGCCTCCGAGGAATGTGTGCTGGTGACCAAGTTTACAAAAAAGGTATTAAATTCCTCTGCTAGCATCGCTCCCTTAATGACTTTATTGTTTAATATGATTTCATTAATATTTTCCTTTACGGGAACTCTATTTAGCAGCACATTAATTTTTTTCCACATATGTTCAGCTTTTGGGGCATTACGAACTTCAAAGTAGTTACATAAATAAACCTGTTTTGCCTTTCGCAGCTTAGCATTAGTTTTGTTTCTATGCCTTTTAAAAATTTCCCAGTCTTTCAGATTGCGACTGTTTAAGAACCTAGTAAATAGCCTTTCTTTTTTTCTTATTAGTTTCAAACAATCGTTATCGATCCAAGGTTTTCGAATTTTTCTTCTTCATTGGAAATTTTCTTCATTGGAAATGAACTTGAGTATGCATCAATAAACAATCTCAAAAATAGTTCATAAGCACCATCGGCGCTCGGGGAGCTATACACTGGTTCCCAGTTTACCGCAGAAAGGTTTGTGCGAAATGTGTTCAAAGTTTTTTCATTAATTTCTTGAAATGCTTTAATTACATTGGCTCCGTCTGCATGTTTCCTTAGCGCATTTTTAGCGAGTAAGAAAATAGGCAAGTGGTCACTTATGCCGGACGTGATAACGCCACCAAAAACTTCGTGTTCAGGTATGTTTGTGACAAAGACATCCAATAAGGTACACGACGTTGTTGTTATGCGTGTAGCGTCTTTGATCACATTGTGACAGGAGTGTGATAGGAGTAAGGTTTGTAAGCACTGCCGAGTGTTGGATTTAGTCATCAGATCAATATTGAAATCACCACCCAAAAACAAGTTGAGGTTGTTATTGCTTGCATAGTTAAGGATGTCTTCGAGGTGACGAAGAAAAGAGTCAACTACTCCATTAGGAGGATGATACATGACAACTATAAGATACCTTGGACTTATTGCAGTAAGGCACTCTACATCATCGGAAACAATAGAGAACTGATCAAGCACATCACACTCGATACATTTTTTTACGTGCAACAACAGATCGCCACCACCTTTCCGAGTTCGATTCAGACAAAATGTATTGTACCTGTCATCAGTGATATTATCACACTCTGAATGAAGCCAAGTTTCTGTAAGCATTATTACCTCAAAATCGAAGTTAAATTTTTCTAGTAGAATATTAAGAAAATCTTGTTTATTGCACACTGATCTTATATTCAGGTGAAAGCACTTAATTCAATTTATGTTCTCAGAGGCAGCAACAGAGAGAGGGCGGGGAGGGAACACGCAGCGCATTGTCGTCTGATAGGATCAGTCGGTGTCGTGAGGTCACGTGCTGCGTTCGTGTGCGCGCCATATTGGCTGTTCGCTCGTAGCTTCCGGCATGCGAGCGATGCTTGGGAAAGAGCGAAAGCTGGGAAAACAAAGAGAACAAGGCCACGTTGGCTTCTTTCTTCCTGCAGTCTGTATTGCAGTACGCGTTGCAGTAGCCATCTAAAAAGACGAAAGGTCACATCGTCGCAGAACACGTTGCAGTAGCCGTGCCTCGACGAGCGTCTGTCGCGGACTTGGTTCGTTGCGTTGCTCGCTGGTAAGTAGCGGCTTTTGATTGGTACGTGTTCGGTGCTTTGATCCTGCTTTTAGGACCGCGCTGCACCATGTACGCACAGAGTGTGCCGCGTTTCTTCCTGAGAAGACATGCAAGTGCCGTGATGGAGTCGATCGATCCATCCAGCGTAGTAAATTCATTGTCGTCGCCTGAGCAGCGCGCAACACGTCAAAAGATCCTCCTAAGAAGCGTCACGGGAACCTAGCAGACCATTCATTTTCTTAGAAATGCGTTTTTGAGGCGCACATCGCTCTTTAGGTGTACGCGTCCTGACAGAGCTGTAGTTTGCTGAAGGACCTCCGTATTCGGCTCTACCCTACTCAGGTCTAGAGTGTCTCGATGCCAGCTGCACGCTACGCCGAGGCACCTTACTCTAAAGCCGCTCAATAAACTAGTTTATAAGATAGTTTATTGAGGGGTTTTACCTTACTGGGGCCTGTAGGGCAGCGCCCTCTGTGTATCCTGTGATGGTCCGAGTGTGCAAGTACGGGCACTTGTCCGATTTCAGTGCATGTTTAAGGTCCCCCTGTGGTCGAAATTTTTCTGGTGACCTCTACCACGATACCTCTTCTTTTAATTTCTTTAACTCCTATTCTGTTATGGGTGCGTACTTTTCCGTGTTTCGTTGCCACGTATACACAGCAGGCAGTGTCACTACCAGCCTCTATGCACTGGTTGCGCTACTTTATTAGTAAGCACTCACGTGGCAGCAACGGCGGCCTATGACGCCTACGTCGCATCAACTGAAGTCCTCTCCGTGTTGGCGCCTGAATTCATGTTCATTTTATATCCGGTCGCATCAAGCACACCAGGTGAGGCCTGTCAAGAACGAGGTCGCGAAAAGCGTTGGCAAAAGCACAGCCATTTGATGCACGTGACGAATTGTGAGATGATGATGAATATGTTAGCGCAAACCATACTTGCGTTGCTGCGCGGTGGCTTTTCACGGTGGCTATCCAGAACGACTGACCACGCCAGAAGCGTTTCGTTACCGTTCCGAAGTGTTTGCTGGCGCCTGATGGCCGTCGTGGCTAGGGGGCTCCGGCACTTAGCCCGAGTTCCGAGTTTGAACTCGGGCGTGGCGGCCGCTTTTCGATGGAGACGGAACGCGAACAAATTGGAGGGACGCTTAAGCTTCGCCTTTAAGAGTGGAGCGCGACAGCGTGTTGCAGCGCTGCCAGGGTGTCCACGGAACGACATTGCAAGGTGATAGCGTTCGTGGATTTTGCAGTACATACTTTAGAGAAAAGAGGCGCATAACTTCCTCAATTTGTAGGTGGACGCCACAATGAAAAAAATTGGTTTTTGGGGAAAGGAAATGGCGCAGCATAAGTCTCACATAATGGCGGACACCTTAACCGCGCCGTAAGGGAAGAGAGTAAGGCGGTAGTGAGAGAAGAAAGGAAGAAAGTGGGGCCTCAGTAGATGGCTCCGGAATAATTTCGACGACCTTGGTATCTTTAACGTGCCCTGACATCGCACAGCAGACGGGCTCCTTGGCGTTTCGCCTCTATCGAAACGCAGCCTCCGCTGTCGGGTTTGAACCCAGGAACTCCAGATCTGTAGCAGAGCGCCTAATCACTAAGCCACCGCGGCGGGGTAATAGGTGGACGCCACCGACTACAGTGCGTCGCCCGCCCACTTTCGGATCAAAATATTTTGCAGTTGTTGGGCGCAACAAAGTATGTGTTTCCATACGCCTTAGAGTTCGCTCATCGGCCTTTCACAGGCCTCGAGCCCGGGGCGGATACCGCGGCGATGGCCGTCGCCATAGTAATTCTGAACTTTTCGGAATGTCAGGCGATGCAGTGCACACACTGTGCTCAAAGAAATGTGTGCAGGTTACTGGACGCTTCGGCCGAGTGCCCGAATCATTAAGCCACCGTTTCGGGTGCCATTTGCATTGGCTGCTGCGGCATATGCAAATCATGTGAAAGGAGCAAGCAGCGCTGTCTGCTCGCGTATGCTAACAGCCTCAGCGCAGGGCGTTGTCATTACCCTTATTAATGCGAAAGCAATATATTGTTATGTCGCGTCAGCAAAAAGTGGCCGCCAATTTTGTCCGCACATGTATGTCGTTATGTGGAGATTCGTGTGCAAAAGTTTGATCGAGTTAGATAGTGCGTGCGCAGATCTAGAAATGGTAAGAGTTTGGTTGATGAATTATTAGTTAATGAAATTAATGAAAATAAAAGATTTGTTTGAAGCAGGTTTTTGTGACCGATTCGATGAAAAACGATATAAATGCGTGAGATGGCTTAGCTAGTACGAAAAATAAAACAAAATAAGCAAGTGAAAAATTACAAGAAATGAGAAATAAACACAAAAACATAATATTCCTAATGATAATTTTAGCTGCGGTTCAACTACGGCTGAATCTAGTTAGAGAGCGAAACCTGCTGTGTATCGGGAAAGTAGACGCGGCTTGGCCTGTAAGGTTGACTGCGTTCCGCAGCCTGGATAGGCAACGCGCCTACGTTGGCAGGTGGCGGTTAAATAAGTGGTTGATCGCGAAAGGTTGGTCGCGCAATGAACGCTGCGGCTCAGTGGCTTAGCTCGGCTATGCCGGGATAAACATAGTGATATGTAAGGCATAGCATGGTTAGCGTTGGTTAATCTTGGTTGCAAGTGCAGGTTAGTCGGGTGGTGTAGCTATGTTGTCGCATTAAAGGCGACACAACTGTGGCTGCGGCGCACGCGAGCTCTCCTTTTCTATCCTCCGATATGTTATTAAGCATGCGACGCGGATGTCGAAGCGAGAAGAAGCGAGCGTAAAGACGAGGAATGCGGTGTGACGTGATACCAAACGGCGGTGCCGGCGAGCCACGCGGTGTGTCGTCATGCAAGATGGCGCGGCGAGCGCGCAAAGCACATAAACCGTATCACATATCTCGATGGACACCCGAACCGCGCCGCAAAGGAAGGGATAAAGTAGGGAGGGAAAGAAGGACGAGAAAACTGAAAATTTAAAGTTGCACTTTGAGGAAAGCCGCAGCGCTGCGCAGCGGCGGAACAGCTGTTTCTCGGTATTACTTGTGGCGCATGCGCAGTTGCGACTAGGGAGCGAGAGAGAGAAATGCGCCGTGGGTCGTCATTGCTCTTCGCGCATGCGCAGCACGGCTCTCCAGGAATCACGCGAAACTGCTCAACTTGCGGCGAGGTAAAGCTTTCACTTTAAAAGAAAAAATGTAGGGACAATGAGAGCAAAAGAAAATGCGGTGTTTGAAGCAGGTTTTGAGTGACTGATTCGATAAAAAACAATGTAAATGCGTGAGAGGGCTTACTTAGTGTAAGAAATTTAAAAAATACGCGTCAGGCTCAGTGAGCCACGTTTCTCAACTCGTGAAACCACTGCGCGCAAATTGTGCACACTGCATTTCTGCGTCCGTAGCGCTCAGTGATTCTATATGGCCTGCTCTTTAGCCCATGTGTAATCAACACGAAAAAAGGTGCAGGTGTACCACTTGCTCACGTATACAATGCCCAAGATCCAAGGTTCAAAGCCGGCCGCGGCGTCCGTGTTCCGATGGAGGCAAAACGGAAAAGGTGCCAGTGTGCTGTGTGACGTCTTGACAACAGCGTAGTACAAGGGCGTTTACTTTCTGATTTTTTTGTAAGGCACCACGATTCAGTGCAGAATGGCTTGCGCGTTTGTCACGCGAAGCTTCTATGCATGGTGCAATCGAGATATAAGCAGATCAAACAGATGTTCAAGTTTTTGCCCTGACTCGCGCCTTTTTTGACACAGCTATAGCGCTACGTAATGAAACTCAGTTAGATATATAATGAGGCATTTGTACTGTCGTGTACGGCCTGTGCTTATGAAGTTACCCGATGGACAGTAAAATGGCACCCGTGACATCACGTTAACACCTCTCACACTTTTAAAACAGTTAGTAAATAGTTAGCAACTGCAAGCAAAATGTTAGTAACTGCTCCGTTACTAGAGAGAAAGAGAATGAAAAGGAAACGCAGGGAGGTTAACCAGATGTAAGTCTCTGGTTTGCTACACTACACTGGGGATGGGGGATAGGGGTTAGAAAGATGACAGGGAGGAAAACGCAAAAAAAAAGGTACGTGCACACATGGAGACACACACACACAAGGCGTTCCAGTTAGTCTTTCACACAGGCCGGTAGATTGTAAGAAGCGCAAAAGCGCTTGCACGGCCTTCTGCGACGGTATGTCCTTTCGAACCGACACTAACTTTCACTAACTTTTCACTGCCTGTTACTACTTAGGCACAGAACTTTAAAAAGAAGTTAGTAAAAGGGTAGTAAAGAGGTAGTAAGTGTAGCTGTTGCTAACTCGGACTGCGTTTTACTATTTACTACCCTCTTCAAGGTATAGTTACTAAAAGTAGCCCTAGCTACTTTCTTAAGTCTGGTCGCTAGTTACTACCCAGTGAATAACCGCTCCTTTAGCCATAAAAAAACTGAGAGAATATAACTGACGCAGCTATCGTGCGAATAAGTTGGTTTTTTAATTAAACATTTCTGCAGGGGCGTTAGGTTTATTAGACTAAGCTGCTTCTACGATGTCAACTTCATAATTAACGCTGGTTTTTTAGCTCAACGGGTTAGAGCCATTAGCCCGTAACTGAGAGTCAGATTTACGTTTTATATAAAACTGAGAAAGATGTACCTGTGCAAGCGCAGTGGTTGTGGGCGGATCTTTTTGTTTGTGCTTTTGTTGCATTCTGAACATCTGTTTGTGCCCGGTAAAGTTGGTGCCATTACCTCGCATAATTTATACACGTGCGCAAGGAGCCTAAACCCAAGTGTGTGATTTACGGTGAGCACGCTCTGACAGCTCTGATTGGTTTCGAGATTTAGTCAAAATGAGTATGTAGCTTTTTTTTGCAGAGTGCAGAAAATAAGAAACACATGCGAAATTTTCTATTCATTCTCTTAGTAAACACTACTAGCTTCCCGTTACTAAATGCGGGTAGCAGCCGTTACTAACTCAATGGGTAAGTAGCTATAACTAACCTTCCAGTTACTAACTGGAGTTACTAACAGGGTAGAAACATATGTGACAACCAGCTACTACCCAAAGTTAGTAAGTACTACTACCTTTTTTCTAAGAGAGTATAGTGGTCACTCTCAGGCTACCAGTTACTGGGTTTCATGAATCCTATTTTGGGATAGGACAATAAGAATGGTGCGCAGTGTATTTGGCAGGTGCTCCCGGGTTATTAGATGACAGTATATAGCAGTTGTATCTTGCCAGTAAGAGAGTTGATGAAGGACGCTGCCAGTACACGCATCCGGAGTGGAAACTTACGAAAAGATTTGAAGTAACGGCAGCACAACATGCTATGACAAGAAGTATGATTCGTATAACGTTAAGAGGCAGAAATAGGGTAAAGTGAGTGAGAGAACTTAGTCCAGTTATTTTCATCCTAGTCGAAATCAAGAAGGAATGGGCGGGGCATGCAATGCGAAGAGAAGATAACCGATGGCCCGTTGTGGTAAAAATGAATTCCAAGAGAAGGCAGGCGTAGCAGAAGGCGGCAGAAAGTTATGTTGGCGGTTGAAATCAGGAATTTTTCTGTGGTAAGGTGTCCACAGCTGCTCCAGGACGACATTAATTAGAGGGACATATGGCTTTTGTTCTTCTGTGGATGTAGTTACGCTGATTATAGTGATACTGAGAAAGTAGCGATGTTCACCTTTTTCGGCGGGGTTTCTCCTAGAACATGACCATACCTGCGCGTACGGCGTTTTACAGTCCCTAAAGAGCACGGTGCCGTTTTTTTTACAGGGCCACGTCACTAGCCTTAAGGTTCCACGGTGACGGCGGACCTTTTCTCTGTAGCTGCCCCCCTATGGCCGTGGAGGATTCCAGGTCGCAGCAGATTGCCTACGGTAGGTGCATGTCTATAGTCGTGTTTACATGAATACGAAGTAACTGTCTGCTTAAGAGAGTACAGAAGCTGCTTTCCTCTTTTTGTGCATGTACAGCGTTTTATAGTCCATAAAGAGCACGGTGCCGTTCTTTTACAGGGCCACGTCCCCAGCCGTAAGGTTCCACGGTGGCGGTGGATTTTTTCTCCGCAGCTTCCCCCTCCCACTCTGGCCGTGGTGGTTTTCAGGTCGGATCAGGTCGCCTAAGGTAGGTGTATGTCTACAGTCGCCTTTACATGAATGCGAAGTAAATGCCTTTTTAAGGGAGTAAAGTAGCTGCTTTCCTCTTTTTGTGCACGTACAGCGTTTTATAGTACATAAAGAGTACGGTGCCGTTCTTTTACAGGGCCACGTCCCCAGCCTTAAGGTTCCACGGTGACGGCGGATGTTTTTTTCCGCAGCTGCCCCCTCTGACCATGGTGGATTTGAGGTCGGAGCAGGTCGCCTAAGGTGGGTGCATGTCTATTGTCGTGCTTATGTGAATATGAAGTAAACGCTTGCTTAAGGGAGTACAGTAGCTGCTTTCCTCTTTTTGTGCGGGTACGGCGTTTTATAGACGATAAAAAGCATGGTGCCGTTCTTTTACAGGGCCACGTCCCCAGCCGTAAGGTTCCACAGTGGCGGTGGACTTTATCTCCGCAGCTCCCCCGTCTTGCCGTGGTGATTCGACATCGGAGCAGATTGGCTACGGTAGGTGCATGTCTGTAGTCGTGCTTACGTGTATACGAAGTAAAGGGCTGCTTGAGTACAGCAGCTGCTTTAGCCTTTTTGTGCGCGTACAGCTTTTTATAGTCACTAAACAGCAATGTGCCGTTATTTTACAGGGCCACGTCACCAGCCTTAAGGTTCCACAGTGACGGCGGACCATTTGTCCGCAGCTGCCCCCCTCTGGCCATGGTGGATTCGAGGTCGCAGCAGATTGCCCACGGTATGTGATGTCTGTAGTCGCGCTTATGTGAATACGAAGTAAACGCTTGATTAAGGGAGTACAGTAGCTGCTTTCCTCCTTTTGTGCACGTACAGCCTTTTATAGTACATAAAGAGTATGGTGCCATTTTTTTACAGGGCCACATCTCCAGCCTTAAGGTTCCACGGTGACGGCGGACCTTTTCTCCGCAGCTGCCCCCTCTGGCCGTGGTGGATTCCAGGTCGCAGCAGATTGCCTACGGTAGGTGCATATCTATAGTCACGTTTACATGAATACGAAGCAAACATGTGCTTAAGAAAAAACAGAAGCTGCCTTCCTCTTTTTGTGCACGTACAGCGCTTTATAGTACATAAAGAGTACGGTGCCGTTTTTTTACAGGGCCATGTCCCCAGCCTTAAGGTTCCACGGTGACGGCGGACTTTTTGTCCGCAGCTGCCCCTCTGACCGTGGCGGATTCGAGGTCGCAGCATATTGCCTACGGTATGTGCATGTCTGTAGTCGCGCTTATGTGAATACGAAGTAAACGCTTGATTAAGAGAGTACCTCAGCTGCTTTCCTCCTTTTGTGCACGTACAGCCTTTTATAGTACATAAAGAGTATGGTGCCGTTCTTTTACAGGGCCACATCTCCAGCCTTAAGGTTCCACGGTGACGGCGGACCTTTTCTCCGCAGCTGCCCCCCTATGGCCGTGGAGGATTCCTGGTCGCAGCAGATTGCCTACGGTAGGTGCATGTCTGTAGTCGCGTTTACATGAATACGATGCAAACGTCTGCTTTAGAGAGTACAGAAGCTGCTTTCCTCTTTTTGTGCACGTACAGCGCTTTCTAGTACATAAAGAGTACGGTGCCGTTTTTTTACAGGGCCATGACCCCAGCCTTAAGGTTCCACGGTGACGGCGGACTTTTTGTCCGCAGCTGCCCCTCTGACCGTGGCGGATTTGAGGTCGGAGCAATTCGCCTAAGGTAGGTGCATGTATATTGTCGCGTTTACATGAATACGAAGTAAACGCCTGTTTAAGAGAGAAAAGTAGCTGCTTTCCTCTTTTTATGCGCGACGGCGTTTTATAGTACTTAAAGAGTACGGTGCCGTTCTTTTACAGGGCCACGTCCCCAGCCTTAAGGTTCCACGGTGACGGCGGACCTTTTCTCCGCAGCTGCCCCCCTATGGCCGTGGAGGATTCCTGGTCGCAGCAGATTGCCTACGGTAGGTGCATGTCTGTAGTCGCGTTTACATGAATACGAAGTAAACGTCTGCTTTAGAGAGTACAGAAGCTGCTTTCCTCTTTTTGTGCACGTACAGTGATTTATAGTACATAAAGAGTACGGTGCCGTTCTTTTACAGGGCCACTTCACCAGCCTTAAGGTTCTACGGTGACGGCGGACCTTTTGTCTGCAGCTGCCCTCCTCTGGCCATGGTGGATTCGAGGTCGCAGCATATTGCCTACGGTATGTGCATGTCTGTAGTCGCGCTTATGTGAATACGAAGTAAACGCTTGATTAAGAGAGTACCTCAGCTGCTTTCCTCCTTTTGTGCACGTACAGCCTTTTATAGTACATAAAGAGTATGGTGCCGTTCTTTTACAGGGCCACATCTCCAGCCTTAAGGTTCCACGGTGACGGCGGACCTTTTCTCCGCAGCTGCCCCCCTATGGCCGTGGAGGATTCCTGGTCGCAGCAGATTGCCTACGGTAGGTGCATGTCTGTAGTCGCGTTTACATGAATACGATGCAAACGTCTGCTTTAGAGAGTACAGAAGCTGCTTTCCTCTTTTTGTGCACGTACAGCGCTTTCTAGTACATAAAGAGTACGGTGCCGTTTTTTTACAGGGCCATGACCCCAGCCTTAAGGTTCCACGGTGACGGCGGACTTTTTGTCCGCAGCTGCCCCTCTGACCGTGGCGGATTTGAGGTCGGAGCAATTCGCCTAAGGTAGGTGCATGTATATTGTCGCGTTTACATGAATACGAAGTAAACGCCTGTTTAAGAGAGAAAAGTAGCTGCTTTCCTCTTTTTATGCGCGACGGCGTTTTATAGTACATAAAGAGTACGGTGCCGTTCTTTTACAGGGCCACGTCCCCAGCCTTAAGGTTCCACGGTGACGGCGGACCTTTTCTCCGCAGCTGCCCCCCTATGGCCGTGGAGGATTCCTGGTCGCAGCAGATTGCCTACGGTAAGTGCATGTCTGTAGTCGCGTTTACATGAATACGAAGTAAACGTCTGCTTTAGAGAGTACAGAAGCTGCTTTCCTCTTTTTGTGCACGTACAGCGCTTTATAGTACATAAAGAGTACGGTGCCGTTTTTTTACAGGGCCATGTCCCCAGCCTTAAGGTTCCACGGTGACGGCGGACTTTTTGTCCGCAGCTGCCCCTCTGACCGTGGCGGATTTGAGGTCGGAGCAATTCGCCTAAGGTAGGTGCATGTATATTGTCGCGTTTACATGAATACGAAGTAAACGCCTGTTTAAGAGAGAAAAGTAGCTGCTTTCCTCTTTTTATGCGCGACGGCGTTTTATAGTACATAAAGAGTACGGTGCCGTTCTTTTACAGGGCCACGTCCCCAGCCTTAAGGTTCCACGGTGACGGCGGACCTTTTCTCCGCAGCTGCCCCCCTATGGCCGTGGAGGATTCCTGGTCGCAGCAGATTGCCTACGGTAGGTACATGTCTGTAGTCGCGTTTACATGAATACGAAGCAAACGTCTGCTTTAGAGAGTACAGAAGCTGCTTTCCTCTTTTTGTGCACGTACAGTGATTTATAGTACATAAAGAGTATGGTGCCGTTCTTTTACAGGGCCACGTCCCCAGCCTTAAGGTTCCACGGTGACGGCGGACCTTTTCTCCGCAGCTGCCCCCCTATGGCCGTGGAGGATTCCTGGTCGCAGCAGATTGCCTACGGTAGGTGCATGTCTGTAGTCGCGTTTACATGAATACGAAGCAAACGTCTGCTTTAGAGAGTACAGAAGCTGCTTTCCTCTTTTTGTGCACGTACAGTAATTTATAGTACATAAAGAGTACGGTGCCGTTCTTTTACAGGGCCATGTCCCCAGCCTTAAGGTTCCACGGTGACGGCGGACTTTTTGTCCGCAGCTGCCCCTCTGACCGTGGCGGATTTGAGGTCGGAGCAATTCGCCTAAGGTAGGTGCATGTATATTGTCGCGTTTACATGAATACGAAGTAAACGCCTGTTTAAGAGAGAAAAGTAGCTGCTTTCCTCTTTTTATGCGCGACGGCGTTTTATAGTACATATAGAGTACGGTGCCGTTCTTTTACAGGGCCACGTCCCCAGCCTTAAGGTTCCACGGTGACGGCGGACCTTTTCTCCGCAGCTGCCCCCTATGGCCGTGGAGGATTCCTGGTCGCAGCACATTGCCTACGGTAGGTGCATGTCTGTAGTCGCGTTTACATGAATACGAAGTAAACGTCTGCTTTAGAGAGTACAGAAGCTGCTTTCCTCTTTTTGTGCACGTACAGTGATTTATAGTACATAAAGAGTATGGTGCCGTTCTTTTACAGGGCCACATCTCCAGCCTTAAGGTTCCACGGTGACGGCGGACCTTTTCTCCGCAGCTGCCCCCCTATGGCCGTGGAGGATTCCTGGTCGCAGCAGATTGCCTACGGTAGGTGCATGTCTGTAGTCGCGCTTATGTGAATACGAAGTAAACGCTTGATTATGGGAGTACAGCAGCTGCTTTCCTCCTTTTGTGCACGTACAGCCTTTTATAGTACATAAAGAGTATGGTGCCGTTCTTTTACAGGGCCACATCTTCAGCCTTAAGGTTCCACGGTGACGGCGGACCTTTTCTCCGCAGCTGCCCCCCTATGGCCGTGGAGGATTTCTGGTCGCAGCAGATTGCCTACGGTAGGTGCATGTCTGTAGTCGCGTTTACATGAATACGAAGCAAACGTCTGCTTTAGAGAGTACAGAAGCTGCTTTCCTCTTTTTGTGCACGTACAGCGCTTTATAGTACATAAAGAGTACGGTGCCGTTTTTTTACAGGGCCATGACCCCAGCCTTAAGGTTCCACGGTGACGGCGGACTTTTTGTCCGCAGCTGCCCCTCTGACCGTGGCGGATTTGAGGTCGGAGCAATTCGCCTAAGGTAGGTGCATGTATATTGTCGCGTTTACATGAATACGAAGTAAACGCCTGTTTAAGAGAGAAAAGTAGCTGCTTTCCTCTTTTTATGCGCGACGGCGTTTTATAGTACATAAAGAGTACGGTGCCGTTCTTTTACAGGGCCACGTCCCCAGCCTTAATGTTCCACGGTGACGGCGGATGTTTTTTTCCGCAGCTGCCCCCTCTGACCATGGTGGATTTGAGGTCGGAGCAGGTCGCCTAAGGTGGGTGCATGTCTATTGTCGGGCTTATGTGAATATGAAGTAAACGCTTGCTTAAGGGAGTACAGTAGCTGCTTTCCTCTTTTTGTGCGGGTACGGCGTTTTATAGACGATAAAAAGCATGGTGCCGTTCTTTTACAGGGCCACGTCCCCAGCCGTAAGGTTCCACAGTGGCGGTGGACTTTATCTCCGCAGCTCCCCCGTCTTGCCGTGGTGATTCGACATCGGAGCAGATTGGCTACGGTAGGTGCATGTCTGTAGTCGTGCTTACGTGTATACGAAGTAAAGGGCTGCTTGAGTACAGCAGCTGCTTTAGCCTTTTTGTGCGCGTACGGCTTTTTATAGTCACTAAACAGCAATGTGCCGTTATTTTACAGGGCCACGTCACCAGCCTTAAGGTTCCACAGTGACGGCGGACCATTTGTCCGCAGCTGCCCCCCTCTGGCCATGGTGGATTCGAGGTCGCAGCAGATTGCCCACGGTATGTGATGTCTGTAGTCGCACTTATGTGAATACGAAGTAAAAGCTTGATTAAGGGAGTACAGTAGCTGCTTTCCTCCTTTTGTGCACGTACAGCCTTTTATAGTACATAAAGAGTATGGTGCCATTTTTTTACAGGGCCACATCTCCAGCCTTAAGGTTCCACGGTGACGGCGGACCTTTTCTCCGCAGCTGCCCCCTCTGGCCGTGGTGGATTCCAGGTCGCAGCAGATTGCCTACGGTAGGTGCATATCTATAGTCACGTTTACATGAATACGAAGCAAACATGTGCTTAAGAAAAAACAGAAGCTGCCTTCCTCTTTTTGTGCACGTACAGCGCTTTATAGTACATAAAGAGTACGGTGCCGTTTTTTTACAGGGCCATGTCCCCAGCCTTAAGGTTCCACGGTGACGGCGGACTTTTTGTCCGCAGCTGCCCCTCTGACCGTGGCGGATTTGAGGTCGGAGCAATTCGCCTAAGGTAGGTGCATGTATATTGTCGCGTTTACATGAATACGAAGTAAACGCCTGTTTAAGAGAGAAAAGTAGCTGCTTTCCTCTTTTTATGCGCGACGGCGTTTTATAGTACTTAAAGAGTACGGTGCCGTTCTTTTACAGGGCCACGTCCCCAGCCTTAAGGTTCCACGGTGACGGCGGACCTTTTCTCCGCAGCTGCCCCCCTATGGCCGTGGAGGATTCCTGGTCGCAGCAGATTGCCTACGGTAGGTGCATGTCTGTAGTCGCGTTTACATGAATACGAAGTAAACGTCTGCTTTAGAGAGTACAGAAGCTGCTTTCCTCTTTTTGTGCACGTACAGTGATTTATAGTACATAAAGAGTACGGTGCCGTTCTTTTACAGGGCCACTTCACCAGCCTTAAGGTTCTACGGTGACGGCGGACCTTTTGTCTGCAGCTGCCCTCCTCTGGCCATGGTGGATTTGTGGTCGCAGCATATTGCCTACGGTATGTGTATGTCTGTAGTCGCGCTTATGTGAATACGAAGTAAACGCTTGATTAAGGGAGTACAGCAGCTGCTTTCCTCCTTTTGTGCACGTACAGCCTTTTATAGTACATAAAGAGTATGGTGCCGTTCTTTTACAGGGCCACATCTCCAGCCTTAAGGTTCCACGGTGACGGCGGACCTTTTCTCCGCAGCTGCCCCCCTATGGCCGTGGAGGATTCCTGGTCGCAGCAGATTGCCTACGGTAGGTGCATGTCTGTAGTCGCGTTTACATGAATACGATGCAAACGTCTGCTTTAGAGAGTACAGAAGCTGCTTTCCTCTTTTTGCGCACGTACAGCGCTTTCTAGTACATAAAGAGTACGGTGCCGTTTTTTTACAGGGCCATGACCCCAGCCTTAAGGTTCCACGGTGACGGCGGACTTTTTGTCCGCAGCTGCCCCTCTGACCGTGGCGGATTTGAGGTCGGAGCAATTCGCCTAAGGTAGGTGCATGTATATTGTCGCGTTTACATGAATACGAAGCAAACGTCTGCATTAGAGAGTACAGAAGCTGCTTTCCTCTTTTTGTGCACGTACAGTGATTTATAGTACATAAAGAGTATGGTGCCGTTCTTTTACAGGGCCACGTCCCCAGCCTTAAGGTTCCACGGTGACGGCGGACCTTTTCTCCGCAGCTGCCCCCCTATGGCCGTGGAGGATTCCTGGTCGCAGCAGATTGCCTACGGTAGGTGCATGTCTGTAGTCGCGTTTACATGAATACGAAGCAAACGTCTGCTTTAGAGAGTACAGAAGCTGCTTTCCTCTTTTTGTGCACGTACAGTAATTTATAGTACATAAAGAGTACGGTGCCGTTCTTTTACAGGGCCATGTCCCCAGCCTTAAGGTTCCACGGTGACGGCGGACTTTTTGTCCGCAGCTGCCCCTCTGACCGTGGCGGATTTGAGGTCGGAGCAATTCGCCTAAGGTAGGTGCATGTATATTGTCGCGTTTACATGAATACGAAGTAAACGCCTGTTTAAGAGAGAAAAGTAGCTGCTTTCCTCTTTTTATGCGCGACGGCGTTTTATAGTACATATAGAGTACGGTGCCGTTCTTTTACAGGGCCACGTCCCCAGCCTTAAGGTTCCACGGTGACGGCGGACCTTTTCTCCGCAGCTGCCCCCTATGGCCGTGGAGGATTCCTGGTCGCAGCAGATTGCCTACGGTAGGTGCATGTCTGTAGTCGCGTTTACATGAATACGAAGTAAACGTCTGCTTTAGAGAGTACAGAAGCTGCTTTCCTCTTTTTGTGCACGTACAGTGATTTATAGTACATAAAGAGTATGGTGCCGTTCTTTTACAGGGCCACATCTCCAGCCTTAAGGTTCCACGGTGACGGCGGACCTTTTCTCCGCAGCTGCCCCCCTATGGCCGTGGAGGATTCCTGGTCGCAGCAGATTGCCTACGGTAGGTGCATGTCTGTAGTCGCGCTTATGTGAATACGAAGTAAACGCTTGATTATGGGAGTACAGCAGCTGCTTTCCTCCTTTTGTGCACGTACAGCCTTTTATAGTACATAAAGAGTATGGTGCCGTTCTTTTACAGGGCCACATCTTCAGCCTTAAGGTTCCACGGTGACGGCGGACCTTTTCTCCGCAGCTGCCCCCCTATGGCCGTGGAGGATTTCTGGTCGCAGCAGATTGCCTACGGTAGGTGCATGTCTGTAGTCGCGTTTACATGAATACGAAGCAAACGACTGCTTTAGAGAGTACAGAAGCTGCTTTCCTCTTTTTGTGCACGTACAGCGCTTTATAGTACATAAAGAGTACGGTGCCGCTTTTTTACAGGGCCATGACCCCAGCCTTAAGGTTCCACGGTGACGGCGGACTTTTTGTCCGCAGCTGCCCCTCTGACCGTGGCGGATTTGAGGTCGGAGCAATTCGCCTAAGGTAGGTGCATGTATATTGTCGCGTTTACATGAATACGAAGTAAACGCCTGTTAAAGAGAGAAAAGTAGCTGCTTTCCTCTTTTTATGCGCGACGGCGTTTTATAGTACATAAAGAGTACGGTGCCGTTCTTTTACAGGGCCACGTCCCCAGCCTTAAGGTTCCACGGTGACGGCGGACCTTTTCTCCGCAGCTGCCCCCCTATGGCCGTGGAGGATTCCTGGTCGCAGCAGATTGCCTACGGTAGGTACATGTCTGTAGTCGCGTTTACATGAATACGAAGCAAACGTCTGCTTTAGAGAGTACAGAAGCTGCTTTCCTCTTTTTGTGCACGTACAGCGCTTTATAGTACATAAAGAGTACGGTGCCGTTTTTTTACAGGGCCATGTCCCCAGCCTTAAGGTTCCACGGTGACGGCGGACTTTTTGTCCGCAGCTGCCCCTCTGACCGTGGCGGATTTGAGGTCGGAGCAATTCGCCTAAGGTAGGTGCATGTATATTGTCGCGTTTACATGAATACGAAGTAAACGCCTGTTTAAGAGAGAAAAGTAGCTGCTTTCCTCTTTTTATGCGCGACGGCGTTTTATAGTACATAAAGAGTACGGTGCCGTTCTTTTACAGGGCCACGTCCCCAGCCTTAAGGTTCCACGGTGACGGCGGACCTTTTCTCCGCAGCTGCCCCCCTATGGCCGTGGAGGATTCCTGGTCGCAGCAGATTGCCTACGGTAGGTGCATGTCTGTAGTCGCGTTTACATGAATACGAAGCAAACGTCTGCTTTAGAGAGTACAGAAGCTGCTTTCCTCTTTTTGTGCACGTACAGTAATTTATAGTACATAAAGAGTACGGTGCCGTTCTTTTACAGGGCCATGTCCCCAGCCTTAAGGTTCCACGGTGACGGCGGACTTTTTGTCCGCAGCTGCCCCTCTGACCGTGGCGGATTTGAGGTCGGAGCAATTCGCCTAAGGTAGGTGCATGTATATTGTCGCGTTTACATGAATACGAAGTAAACGCCTGTTTAAGAGAGAAGAGTAGCTGCTTTCCTCTTTTTATGCGCGACGGCGTTTTATAGTACACATAGAGTACGGTGCCGTTCTTTTACAGGGCCACGTCCCCAGCCTTAAGGTTCCACGGTGACGGCGGACCTTTTCTCCGCAGCTGCCCCCCTATGGCCGTGGACGATTCCTGGTCGCAGCAGATTGCCTACGGTAGGTGCATGTCTGTAGTCGCGTTTACATGAATACGAAGTAAACGTCTGCTTTAGAGTGTACAGAAGCTGCTTTCCTCTTTTTGTGCACGTACAGTGATTTATAGTACATAAAGAGTATGGTGCCGTTCTTTTACAGGGCCACATCTCCAGCCTTAAGGTTCCACGGTGACGGCGGACCTTTTCTCCGCAGCTGCCCCCCTATGGCCGTGGAGGATTCCTGGTCGCAGCAGATTGCCTACGGTAGGTGCATGTCTGTAGTCGCGCTTATGTGAATACGAAGTAAACGCTTGATTATGGGAGTACAGCAGCTGCTTTCCTCCTTTTGTGCACGTACAGCCTTTTATAGTACATAAAGAGTATGGTGCCGTTCTTTTACAGGGCCACATCTCCCGCCTTAAGGTTCCACGGTGACGGCGGACCTTTTCTCCGCAGCTGCCCCCCTATGGCCGTGGAGGATTCCTGGTCGCAGCAGATTGCCTACGGTAGGTGCATGTCTGTAGTCGCGTTTACATGAATACGAAGCAAACGTCTGCTTTAGAGAGTACAGAAGCTGCTTTCCTCTTTTTGTGCACGTACAGCGCTTTATAGTACATAAAGAGTACGGTGCCGTTTTTTTACAGGGCCATGACCCCAGCCTTAAGGTTCCACGGTGACGGCGGACTTTTTGTCCGCAGCTGCCCCTCTGACCGTGGCGGATTTGAGGTCGGAGCAATTCGCCTAAGGTAGGTGCATGTATATTGTCGCGTTTACATGAATACGAAGTAAACGCCTGTTTAAGAGAGAAAAGTAGCTGCTTTCCTCTTTTTATGCGCGACGGCGTTTTATAGTACATAAAGAGTACGGTGCCGTTCTTTTACAGGGCCACGTCCCCAGCCTTAAGGTTCCACGGTGACGGCGGACCTTTTCTCCGCAGCTGCCCCCCTATGGCCGTGGAGGATTCCTGGTCGCAGCAGATTGCCTACGGTAGGTACATGTCTGTAGTCGCGTTTACATGAATACGAAGCAAACGTCTGCTTTAGAGAGTACAGAAGCTGCTTTCCTCTTTTTGTGCACGTACAGCGCTTTATAGTACATAAAGAGTACGGTGCCGTTTTTTTACAGGGCCATGTCCCCAGCCTTAAGGTTCCACGGTGACGGCGGACTTTTTGTCCGCAGCTGCCCCTCTGACCGTGGCGGATTTGAGGTCGGAGCAATTCGCCTAAGGTAGGTGCATGTATATTGTCGCGTTTACATGAATACGAAGTAAACGCCTGTTTAAGAGAGAAAAGTAGCTGCTTTCCTCTTTTTATGCGCGACGGCGTTTTATAGTACATAAAGAGTACGGTGCCGTTCTTTTACAGGGCCACGTCCCCAGCCTTAAGGTTCCACGGTGACGGCGGACCTTTTCTCCGCAGCTGCCCCCCTATGGTCGTGAAGGATTCCTGGTCGCAGCAGATTGCCTACGGTAGGTGCATGTCTGTAGTCGCGTTTACATGAATACGAAGTAAACGTCTGCTTTAGAGAGTACAAAAGCTGCTTTCCTCTTTTTGTGCACGTACAGTGATTTATAGTACATAAAGAGTACGGTGCCGTTCTTTTACAGGGCCACTTCACCAGCCTTAAGGTTCCACGGTGACGGCGGACCTTTTGTCTGCAGCTGCCCTCCTCTGGCCATGGTGGATTCGAGGTCGCAGCATATTGCCTACGGTATGTGCATGTCTGTATTCGCGCTTATGTGAATACGAAGTAAACGCTTGATTAAGGGAGTACAGAAGCTGATTTCCTCTTTTTGTGCACGTACAGCCTTTTATAGTACATAAAGAGTATGGTGCCGTTCTTTTAAAGGGCCACATCTCCAGCCTTAAGGTTCCACGGTGACGGCGGACCTTTTCTCCGCAGCTGCCCCCTATGGCCGTGGAGGATTCCTGGTCGCAGCAGATTGCCTACGGTAGGTGCATGTCTGTAGTCGCGCTTATGTGAATACGAAGTAAACGCTTGATTATGGGAGTACAGCAGCTGCTTTCCTCCTTTTGTGCACGTACAGCCTTTTATAGTACATAAAGAGTATGGTGCCGTTCTTTTACAGGGCAACATCTCCAGCCTTAAGGTTCCACGGTGATGGCGGACCTTTTCTCCGCAGCTGCCCCCTATGGCCGTGGAGGATTCCTGGTCGCAGCAGATTGCCTACGGTAGGTGCATGTCTGTAGTCGCGTTTACATGAATACGAAGCAAACGTCTGCTTCAGAGAGTACAGAAGCTGATTTCCACTTTTTGTGCACGTACAGCGCTTTATAGTACATAAAGAGTACGGTGCCGTTTTTTTACAGGGCCATGACCCCAGCCTTAAGGTTCCACGGTGACGGCGGACTTTTTGTCCGCAGCTGCCCCTCTGACCGTGGCGGATTTGAGGTCGGAGCAATTCGCCTAAGGTAGGTGCATGTATATTGTCGCGTTTACATGAATACGAAGTAAACGCCTGTTTAAGAGAGAAAAGTAGCTGCTTTCCTCTTTTTATGCGCGACGGCGTTTTATAGTACATAAAGAGTACGGTGCCGTTCTTTTACAGGGCCACGTCCCCAGCCTTAATGTTCCACGGTGACGGCGGATGTTTTTTTCCGCAGCTGCCCCCTCTGACCATGGTGGATTTGAGGTCGGAGCAGGTCGCCTAAGGTGGGTGCATGTCTATTGTCGGGCTTATGTGAATATGAAGTAAACGCTTGCTTAAGGGAGTACAGTAGCTGCTTTCCTCTTTTTGTGCGGGTACGGCGTTTTATAGACGATAAAAAGCATGGTGCCGTTCTTTTACAGGGCCACGTCCCCAGCCGTAAGGTTCCACAGTGGCGGTGGACTTTATCTCCGCAGCTCCCCCGTCTTGCCGTGGTGATTCGACATCGGAGCAGATTGGCTACGGTAGGTGCATGTCTGTAGTCGTGCTTACGTGTATACGAAGTAAAGGGCTGCTTGAGTACAGCAGCTGCTTTAGCCTTTTTGTGCGCGTACGGCTTTTTATAGTCACTAAACAGCAATGTGCCGTTATTTTACAGGGCCACGTCACCAGCCTTAAGGTTCCACAGTGACGGCGGACCATTTGTCCGCAGCTGCCCCCCTCTGGCCATGGTGGATTCGAGGTCGCAGCAGATTGCCCACGGTATGTGATGTCTGTAGTCGCACTTATGTGAATACGAAGTAAAAGCTTGATTAAGGGAGTACAGTAGCTGCTTTCCTCCTTTTGTGCACGTACAGCCTTTTATAGTACATAAAGAGTATGGTGCCATTTTTTTACAGGGCCACATCTCCAGCCTTAAGGTTCCACGGTGACGGCGGACCTTTTCTCCGCAGCTGCCCCCTCTGGCCGTGGTGGATTCCAGGTCGCAGCAGATTGCCTACGGTAGGTGCATATCTATAGTCACGTTTACATGAATACGAAGCAAACATGTGCTTAAGAAAAAACAGAAGCTGCCTTCCTCTTTTTGTGCACGTACAGCGCTTTATAGTACATAAAGAGTACGGTGCCGTTTTTTTACAGGGCCATGTCCCCAGCCTTAAGGTTCCACGGTGACGGCGGACTTTTTGTCCGCAGCTGCCCCTCTGACCGTGGCGGATTTGAGGTCGGAGCAATTCGCCTAAGGTAGGTGCATGTATATTGTCGCGTTTACATGAATACGAAGTAAACGCCTGTTTAAGAGAGAAAAGTAGCTGCTTTCCTCTTTTTATGCGCGACGGCGTTTTATAGTACTTAAAGAGTACGGTGCCGTTCTTTTACAGGGCCACGTCCCCAGCCTTAAGGTTCCACGGTGACGGCGGACCTTTTCTCCGCAGCTGCCCCCCTATGGCCGTGGAGGATTCCTGGTCGCAGCAGATTGCCTACGGTAGGTGCATGTCTGTAGTCGCGTTTACATGAATACGAAGTAAACGTCTGCTTTAGAGAGTACAGAAGCTGCTTTCCTCTTTTTGTGCACGTACAGTGATTTATAGTACATAAAGAGTACGGTGCCGTTCTTTTACAGGGCCACTTCACCAGCCTTAAGGTTCTACGGTGACGGCGGACCTTTTGTCTGCAGCTGCCCTCCTCTGGCCATGGTGGATTTGTGGTCGCAGCATATTGCCTACGGTATGTGTATGTCTGTAGTCGCGCTTATGTGAATACGAAGTAAACGCTTGATTAAGGGAGTACAGCAGCTGCTTTCCTCCTTTTGTGCACGTACAGCCTTTTATAGTACATAAAGAGTATGGTGCCGTTCTTTTACAGGGCCACATCTCCAGCCTTAAGGTTCCACGGTGACGGCGGACCTTTTCTCCGCAGCTGCCCCCCTATGGCCGTGGAGGATTCCTGGTCGCAGCAGATTGCCTACGGTAGGTGCATGTCTGTAGTCGCGTTTACATGAATACGATGCAAACGTCTGCTTTAGAGAGTACAGAAGCTGCTTTCCTCTTTTTGCGCACGTACAGCGCTTTCTAGTACATAAAGAGTACGGTGCCGTTTTTTTACAGGGCCATGACCCCAGCCTTAAGGTTCCACGGTGACGGCGGACTTTTTGTCCGCAGCTGCCCCTCTGACCGTGGCGGATTTGAGGTCGGAGCAATTCGCCTAAGGTAGGTGCATGTATATTGTCGCGTTTACATGAATACGAAGCAAACGTCTGCATTAGAGAGTACAGAAGCTGCTTTCCTCTTTTTGTGCACGTACAGTGATTTATAGTACATAAAGAGTATGGTGCCGTTCTTTTACAGGGCCACGTCCCCAGCCTTAAGGTTCCACGGTGACGGCGGACCTTTTCTCCGCAGCTGCCCCCCTATGGCCGTGGAGGATTCCTGGTCGCAGCAGATTGCCTACGGTAGGTGCATGTCTGTAGTCGCGTTTACATGAATACGAAGCAAACGTCTGCTTTAGAGAGTACAGAAGCTGCTTTCCTCTTTTTGTGCACGTACAGTAATTTATAGTACATAAAGAGTACGGTGCCGTTCTTTTACAGGGCCATGTCCCCAGCCTTAAGGTTCCACGGTGACGGCGGACTTTTTGTCCGCAGCTGCCCCTCTGACCGTGGCGGATTTGAGGTCGGAGCAATTCGCCTAAGGTAGGTGCATGTATATTGTCGCGTTTACATGAATACGAAGTAAACGCCTGTTTAAGAGAGAAAAGTAGCTGCTTTCCTCTTTTTATGCGCGACGGCGTTTTATAGTACATATAGAGTACGGTGCCGTTCTTTTACAGGGCCACGTCCCCAGCCTTAAGGTTCCACGGTGACGGCGGACCTTTTCTCCGCAGCTGCCCCCTATGGCCGTGGAGGATTCCTGGTCGCAGCAGATTGCCTACGGTAGGTGCATGTCTGTAGTCGCGTTTACATGAATACGAAGTAAACGTCTGCTTTAGAGAGTACAGAAGCTGCTTTCCTCTTTTTGTGCACGTACAGTGATTTATAGTACATAAAGAGTATGGTGCCGTTCTTTTACAGGGCCACATCTCCAGCCTTAAGGTTCCACGGTGACGGCGGACCTTTTCTCCGCAGCTGCCCCCCTATGGCCGTGGAGGATTCCTGGTCGCAGCAGATTGCCTACGGTAGGTGCATGTCTGTAGTCGCGCTTATGTGAATACGAAGTAAACGCTTGATTATGGGAGTACAGCAGCTGCTTTCCTCCTTTTGTGCACGTACAGCCTTTTATAGTACATAAAGAGTATGGTGCCGTTCTTTTACAGGGCCACATCTTCAGCCTTAAGGTTCCACGGTGACGGCGGACCTTTTCTCCGCAGCTGCCCCCTATGGCCGTGGAGGATTTCTGGTCGCAGCAGATTGCCTACGGTAGGTGCATGTCTGTAGTCGCGTTTACATGAATACGAAGCAAACGACTGCTTTAGAGAGTACAGAAGCTGCTTTCCTCTTTTTGTGCACGTACAGCGCTTTATAGTACATAAAGAGTACGGTGCCGCTTTTTTACAGGGCCATGACCCCAGCCTTAAGGTTCCACGGTGACGGCGGACTTTTTGTCCGCAGCTGCCCCTCTGACCGTGGCGGATTTGAGGTCGGAGCAATTCGCCTAAGGTAGGTGCATGTATATTGTCGCGTTTACATGAATACGAAGTAAACGCCTGTTAAAGAGAGAAAAGTAGCTGCTTTCCTCTTTTTATGCGCGACGGCGTTTTATAGTACATAAAGAGTACGGTGCCGTTCTTTTACAGGGCCACGTCCCCAGCCTTAAGGTTCCACGGTGACGGCGGACCTTTTCTCCGCAGCTGCCCCCCTATGGCCGTGGAGGATTCCTGGTCGCAGCAGATTGCCTACGGTAGGTACATGTCTGTAGTCGCGTTTACATGAATACGAAGCAAACGTCTGCTTTAGAGAGTACAGAAGCTGCTTTCCTCTTTTTGTGCACGTACAGCGCTTTATAGTACATAAAGAGTACGGTGCCGTTTTTTTACAGGGCCATGTCCCCAGCCTTAAGGTTCCACGGTGACGGCGGACTTTTTGTCCGCAGCTGCCCCTCTGACCGTGGCGGATTTGAGGTCGGAGCAATTCGCCTAAGGTAGGTGCATGTATATTGTCGCGTTTACATGAATACGAAGTAAACGCCTGTTTAAGAGAGAAAAGTAGCTGCTTTCCTCTTTTTATGCGCGACGGCGTTTTATAGTACATAAAGAGTACGGTGCCGTTCTTTTACAGGGCCACGTCCCCAGCCTTAAGGTTCCACGGTGACGGCGGACCTTTTCTCCGCAGCTGCCCCCCTATGGCCGTGGAGGATTCCTGGTCGCAGCAGATTGCCTACGGTAGGTGCATGTCTGTAGTCGCGTTTACATGAATACGAAGCAAACGTCTGCTTTAGAGAGTACAGAAGCTGCTTTCCTCTTTTTGTGCACGTACAGTAATTTATAGTACATAAAGAGTACGGTGCCGTTCTTTTACAGGGCCATGTCCCCAGCCTTAAGGTTCCACGGTGACGGCGGACTTTTTGTCCGCAGCTGCCCCTCTGACCGTGGCGGATTTGAGGTCGGAGCAATTCGCCTAAGGTAGGTGCATGTATATTGTCGCGTTTACATGAATACGAAGTAAACGCCTGTTTAAGAGAGAAGAGTAGCTGCTTTCCTCTTTTTATGCGCGACGGCGTTTTATAGTACACATAGAGTACGGTGCCGTTCTTTTACAGGGCCACGTCCCCAGCCTTAAGGTTCCACGGTGACGGCGGACCTTTTCTCCGCAGCTGCCCCCCTATGGCCGTGGACGATTCCTGGTCGCAGCAGATTGCCTACGGTAGGTGCATGTCTGTAGTCGCGTTTACATGAATACGAAGTAAACGTCTGCTTTAGAGTGTACAGAAGCTGCTTTCCTCTTTTTGTGCACGTACAGTGATTTATAGTACATAAAGAGTATGGTGCCGTTCTTTTACAGGGCCACATCTCCAGCCTTAAGGTTCCACGGTGACGGCGGACCTTTTCTCCGCAGCTGCCCCCCTATGGCCGTGGAGGATTCCTGGTCGCAGCAGATTGCCTACGGTAGGTGCATGTCTGTAGTCGCGCTTATGTGAATACGAAGTAAACGCTTGATTATGGGAGTACAGCAGCTGCTTTCCTCCTTTTGTGCACGTACAGCCTTTTATAGTACATAAAGAGTATGGTGCCGTTCTTTTACAGGGCCACATCTCCCGCCTTAAGGTTCCACGGTGACGGCGGACCTTTTCTCCGCAGCTGCCCCCCTATGGCCGTGGAGGATTCCTGGTCGCAGCAGATTGCCTACGGTAGGTGCATGTCTGTAGTCGCGTTTACATGAATACGAAGCAAACGTCTGCTTTAGAGAGTACAGAAGCTGCTTTCCTCTTTTTGTGCACGTACAGCGCTTTATAGTACATAAAGAGTACGGTGCCGTTTTTTTACAGGGCCATGACCCCAGCCTTAAGGTTCCACGGTGACGGCGGACTTTTTGTCCGCAGCTGCCCCTCTGACCGTGGCGGATTTGAGGTCGGAGCAATTCGCCTAAGGTAGGTGCATGTATATTGTCGCGTTTACATGAATACGAAGTAAACGCCTGTTTAAGAGAGAAAAGTAGCTGCTTTCCTCTTTTTATGCGCGACGGCGTTTTATAGTACATAAAGAGTACGGTGCCGTTCTTTTACAGGGCCACGTCCCCAGCCTTAAGGTTCCACGGTGACGGCGGACCTTTTCTCCGCAGCTGCCCCCCTATGGCCGTGGAGGATTCCTGGTCGCAGCAGATTGCCTACGGTAGGTACATGTCTGTAGTCGCGTTTACATGAATACGAAGCAAACGTCTGCTTTAGAGAGTACAGAAGCTGCTTTCCTCTTTTTGTGCACGTACAGCGCTTTATAGTACATAAAGAGTACGGTGCCGTTTTTTTACAGGGCCATGTCCCCAGCCTTAAGGTTCCACGGTGACGGCGGACTTTTTGTCCGCAGCTGCCCCTCTGACCGTGGCGGATTTGAGGTCGGAGCAATTCGCCTAAGGTAGGTGCATGTATATTGTCGCGTTTACATGAATACGAAGTAAACGCCTGTTTAAGAGAGAAAAGTAGCTGCTTTCCTCTTTTTATGCGCGACGGCGTTTTATAGTACATAAAGAGTACGGTGCCGTTCTTTTACAGGGCCACGTCCCCAGCCTTAAGGTTCCACGGTGACGGCGGACCTTTTCTCCGCAGCTGCCCCCCTATGGTCGTGAAGGATTCCTGGTCGCAGCAGATTGCCTACGGTAGGTGCATGTCTGTAGTCGCGTTTACATGAATACGAAGTAAACGTCTGCTTTAGAGAGTACAAAAGCTGCTTTCCTCTTTTTGTGCACGTACAGTGATTTATAGTACATAAAGAGTACGGTGCCGTTCTTTTACAGGGCCACTTCACCAGCCTTAAGGTTCCACGGTGACGGCGGACCTTTTGTCTGCAGCTGCCCTCCTCTGGCCATGGTGGATTCGAGGTCGCAGCATATTGCCTACGGTATGTGCATGTCTGTATTCGCGCTTATGTGAATACGAAGTAAACGCTTGATTAAGGGAGTACAGAAGCTGATTTCCTCTTTTTGTGCACGTACAGCCTTTTATAGTACATAAAGAGTATGGTGCCGTTCTTTTAAAGGGCCACATCTCCAGCCTTAAGGTTCCACGGTGACGGCGGACCTTTTCTCCGCAGCTGCCCCCCTATGGCCGTGGAGGATTCCTGGTCGCAGCAGATTGCCTACGGTAGGTGCATGTCTGTAGTCGCGCTTATGTGAATACGAAGTAAACGCTTGATTATGGGAGTACAGCAGCTGCTTTCCTCCTTTTGTGCACGTACAGCCTTTTATAGTACATAAAGAGTATGGTGCCGTTCTTTTACAGGGCAACATCTCCAGCCTTAAGGTTCCACGGTGATGGCGGACCTTTTCTCCGCAGCTGCCCCCTATGGCCGTGGAGGATTCCTGGTCGCAGCAGATTGCCTACGGTAGGTGCATGTCTGTAGTCGCGTTTACATGAATACGAAGCAAACGTCTGCTTCAGAGAGTACAGAAGCTGATTTCCACTTTTTGTGCACGTACAGCGCTTTATAGTACATAAAGAGTACGGTGCCGTTTTTTTACAGGGCCATGTCCCCAGCCTTAAGGTTCCACGGTGACGGCGGACTTTTTGTCCGCAGCTGCCCCTCTGACCGTGGCGGATTTGAGGTCGGAGCAATTCGCCTAAGGTAGGTGCATGTATATTGTCGCGTTTACATGAATACGAAGTAAACGCCTGTTTAAGAGAGAAAAGTAGCTGCTTTCCTCTTTTTATGCGCGACGGCGTTTTATAGTACTTAAAGAGTACGGTGCCGTTCTTTTACAGGGCCACGTCCCCAGCCTTAAGGTTCCACGGTGACGGCGGACCTTTTCTCCGCAGCTGCCCCCCTATGGCCGTGGAGGATTCCTGGTCGCAGCAGATTGCCTACGGTAGGTGCATGTCTGTAGTCGCGTTTACATGAATACGAAGTAAACGTCTGCTTTAGAGAGTACAGAAGCTGCTTTCCTCTTTTTGTGCACGTACAGTGATTTATAGTACATAAAGAGTACGGTGCCGTTCTTTTACAGGGCCACTTCACCAGCCTTAAGGTTCTACGGTGACGGCGGACCTTTTGTCTGCAGCTGCCCTCCTCTGGCCATGGTGGATTCGAGGTCGCAGCATATTGCCTACGGTATGTGCATGTCTGTAGTCGCGCTTATGTGAATACGAAGTAAACGCTTGATTAAGAGAGTACCTCAGCTGCTTTCCTCCTTTTGTGCACGTACAGCCTTTTATAGTACATAAAGAGTATGGTGCCGTTCTTTTACAGGGCCACATCTCCAGCCTTAAGGTTCCACGGTGACGGCGGACCTTTTCTCCGCAGCTGCCCCCCTATGGCCGTGGAGGATTCCTGGTCGCAGCAGATTGCCTACGGTAGGTGCATGTCTGTAGTCGCGTTTACATGAATACGATGCAAACGTCTGCTTTAGAGAGTACAGAAGCTGCTTTCCTCTTTTTGTGCACGTACAGCGCTTTCTAGTACATAAAGAGTACGGTGCCGTTTTTTTACAGGGCCATGACCCCAGCCTTAAGGTTCCACGGTGACGGCGGACTTTTTGTCCGCAGCTGCCCCTCTGACCGTGGCGGATTTGAGGTCGGAGCAATTCGCCTAAGGTAGGTGCATGTATATTGTCGCGTTTACATGAATACGAAGTAAACGCCTGTTTAAGAGAGAAAAGTAGCTGCTTTCCTCTTTTTATGCGCGACGGCGTTTTATAGTACATAAAGAGTACGGTGCCGTTCTTTTACAGGGCCACGTCCCCAGCCTTAAGGTTCCACGGTGACGGCGGACCTTTTCTCCGCAGCTGCCCCCCTATGGCCGTGGAGGATTCCTGGTCGCAGCAGATTGCCTACGGTAAGTGCATGTCTGTAGTCGCGTTTACATGAATACGAAGTAAACGTCTGCTTTAGAGAGTACAGAAGCTGCTTTCCTCTTTTTGTGCACGTACAGCGCTTTATAGTACATAAAGAGTACGGTGCCGTTTTTTTACAGGGCCATGTCCCCAGCCTTAAGGTTCCACGGTGACGGCGGACTTTTTGTCCGCAGCTGCCCCTCTGACCGTGGCGGATTTGAGGTCGGAGCAATTCGCCTAAGGTAGGTGCATGTATATTGTCGCGTTTACATGAATACGAAGTAAACGCCTGTTTAAGAGAGAAAAGTAGCTGCTTTCCTCTTTTTATGCGCGACGGCGTTTTATAGTACATAAAGAGTACGGTGCCGTTCTTTTACAGGGCCACGTCCCCAGCCTTAAGGTTCCACGGTGACGGCGGACCTTTTCTCCGCAGCTGCCCCCCTATGGCCGTGGAGGATTCCTGGTCGCAGCAGATTGCCTACGGTAGGTACATGTCTGTAGTCGCGTTTACATGAATACGAAGCAAACGTCTGCTTTAGAGAGTACAGAAGCTGCTTTCCTCTTTTTGTGCACGTACAGTGATTTATAGTACATAAAGAGTATGGTGCCGTTCTTTTACAGGGCCACGTCCCCAGCCTTAAGGTTCCACGGTGACGGCGGACCTTTTCTCCGCAGCTGCCCCCCTATGGCCGTGGAGGATTCCTGGTCGCAGCAGATTGCCTACGGTAGGTGCATGTCTGTAGTCGCGTTTACATGAATACGAAGCAAACGTCTGCTTTAGAGAGTACAGAAGCTGCTTTCCTCTTTTTGTGCACGTACAGTAATTTATAGTACATAAAGAGTACGGTGCCGTTCTTTTACAGGGCCATGTCCCCAGCCTTAAGGTTCCACGGTGACGGCGGACTTTTTGTCCGCAGCTGCCCCTCTGACCGTGGCGGATTTGAGGTCGGAGCAATTCGCCTAAGGTAGGTGCATGTATATTGTCGCGTTTACATGAATACGAAGTAAACGCCTGTTTAAGAGAGAAAAGTAGCTGCTTTCCTCTTTTTATGCGCGACGGCGTTTTATAGTACATATAGAGTACGGTGCCGTTCTTTTACAGGGCCACGTCCCCAGCCTTAAGGTTCCACGGTGACGGCGGACCTTTTCTCCGCAGCTGCCCCCTATGGCCGTGGAGGATTCCTGGTCGCAGCAGATTGCCTACGGTAGGTGCATGTCTGTAGTCGCGTTTACATGAATACGAAGTAAACGTCTGCTTTAGAGAGTACAGAAGCTGCTTTCCTCTTTTTGTGCACGTACAGTGATTTATAGTACATAAAGAGTATGGTGCCGTTCTTTTACAGGGCCACATCTCCAGCCTTAAGGTTCCACGGTGACGGCGGACCTTTTCTCCGCAGCTGCCCCCCTATGGCCGTGGAGGATTCCTGGTCGCAGCAGATTGCCTACGGTAGGTGCATGTCTGTAGTCGCGCTTATGTGAATACGAAGTAAACGCTTGATTATGGGAGTACAGCAGCTGCTTTCCTCCTTTTGTGCACGTACAGCCTTTTATAGTACATAAAGAGTATGGTGCCGTTCTTTTACAGGGCCACATCTTCAGCCTTAAGGTTCCACGGTGACGGCGGACCTTTTCTCCGCAGCTGCCCCCCTATGGCCGTGGAGGATTTCTGGTCGCAGCAGATTGCCTACGGTAGGTGCATGTCTGTAGTCGCGTTTACATGAATACGAAGCAAACGTCTGCTTTAGAGAGTACAGAAGCTGCTTTCCTCTTTTTGTGCACGTACAGCGCTTTATAGTACATAAAGAGTACGGTGCCGTTTTTTTACAGGGCCATGACCCCAGCCTTAAGGTTCCACGGTGACGGCGGACTTTTTGTCCGCAGCTGCCCCTCTGACCGTGGCGGATTTGAGGTCGGAGCAATTCGCCTAAGGTAGGTGCATGTATATTGTCGCGTTTACATGAATACGAAGTAAACGCCTGTTTAAGAGAGAAAAGTAGCTGCTTTCCTCTTTTTATGCGCGACGGCGTTTTATAGTACATAAAGAGTACGGTGCCGTTCTTTTACAGGGCCACGTCCCCAGCCTTAATGTTCCACGGTGACGGCGGATGTTTTTTTCCGCAGCTGCCCCCTCTGACCATGGTGGATTTGAGGTCGGAGCAGGTCGCCTAAGGTGGGTGCATGTCTATTGTCGGGCTTATGTGAATATGAAGTAAACGCTTGCTTAAGGGAGTACAGTAGCTGCTTTCCTCTTTTTGTGCGGGTACGGCGTTTTATAGACGATAAAAAGCATGGTGCCGTTCTTTTACAGGGCCACGTCCCCAGCCGTAAGGTTCCACAGTGGCGGTGGACTTTATCTCCGCAGCTCCCCCGTCTTGCCGTGGTGATTCGACATCGGAGCAGATTGGCTACGGTAGGTGCATGTCTGTAGTCGTGCTTACGTGTATACGAAGTAAAGGGCTGCTTGAGTACAGCAGCTGCTTTAGCCTTTTTGTGCGCGTACGGCTTTTTATAGTCACTAAACAGCAATGTGCCGTTATTTTACAGGGCCACGTCACCAGCCTTAAGGTTCCACAGTGACGGCGGACCATTTGTCCGCAGCTGCCCCCCTCTGGCCATGGTGGATTCGAGGTCGCAGCAGATTGCCCACGGTATGTGATGTCTGTAGTCGCGCTTATGTGAATACGAAGTAAAAGCTTGATTAAGGGAGTACAGTAGCTGCTTTCCTCCTTTTGTGCACGTACAGCCTTTTATAGTACATAAAGAGTATGGTGCCATTTTTTTACAGGGCCACATCTCCAGCCTTAAGGTTCCACGGTGACGGCGGACCTTTTCTCCGCAGCTGCCCCCTCTGGCCGTGGTGGATTCCAGGTCGCAGCAGATTGCCTACGGTAGGTGCATATCTATAGTCACGTTTACATGAATACGAAGCAAACATGTGCTTAAGAAAAAACAGAAGCTGCCTTCCTCTTTTTGTGCACGTACAGCGCTTTATAGTACATAAAGAGTACGGTGCCGTTTTTTTACAGGGCCATGTCCCCAGCCTTAAGGTTCCACGGTGACGGCGGACTTTTTGTCCGCAGCTGCCCCTCTGACCGTGGCGGATTTGAGGTCGGAGCAATTCGCCTAAGGTAGGTGCATGTATATTGTCGCGTTTACATGAATACGAAGTAAACGCCTGTTTAAGAGAGAAAAGTAGCTGCTTTCCTCTTTTTATGCGCGACGGCGTTTTATAGTACTTAAAGAGTACGGTGCCGTTCTTTTACAGGGCCACGTCCCCAGCCTTAAGGTTCCACGGTGACGGCGGACCTTTTCTCCGCAGCTGCCCCCCTATGGCCGTGGAGGATTCCTGGTCGCAGCAGATTGCCTACGGTAGGTGCATGTCTGTAGTCGCGTTTACATGAATACGAAGTAAACGTCTGCTTTAGAGAGTACAGAAGCTGCTTTCCTCTTTTTGTGCACGTACAGTGATTTATAGTACATAAAGAGTACGGTGCCGTTCTTTTACAGGGCCACTTCACCAGCCTTAAGGTTCTACGGTGACGGCGGACCTTTTGTCTGCAGCTGCCCTCCTCTGGCCATGGTGGATTTGTGGTCGCAGCATATTGCCTACGGTATGTGTATGTCTGTAGTCGCGCTTATGTGAATACGAAGTAAACGCTTGATTAAGGGAGTACAGCAGCTGCTTTCCTCCTTTTGTGCACGTACAGCCTTTTATAGTACATAAAGAGTATGGTGCCGTTCTTTTACAGGGCCACATCTCCAGCCTTAAGGTTCCACGGTGACGGCGGACCTTTTCTCCGCAGCTGCCCCCCTATGGCCGTGGAGGATTCCTGGTCGCAGCAGATTGCCTACGGTAGGTGCATGTCTGTAGTCGCGTTTACATGAATACGATGCAAACGTCTGCTTTAGAGAGTACAGAAGCTGCTTTCCTCTTTTTGCGCACGTACAGCGCTTTCTAGTACATAAAGAGTACGGTGCCGTTTTTTTACAGGGCCATGACCCCAGCCTTAAGGTTCCACGGTGACGGCGGACTTTTTGTCCGCAGCTGCCCCTCTGACCGTGGCGGATTTGAGGTCGGAGCAATTCGCCTAAGGTAGGTGCATGTATATTGTCGCGTTTACATGAATACGAAGCAAACGTCTGCATTAGAGAGTACAGAAGCTGCTTTCCTCTTTTTGTGCACGTACAGTGATTTATAGTACATAAAGAGTATGGTGCCGTTCTTTTACAGGGCCACGTCCCCAGCCTTAAGGTTCCACGGTGACGGCGGACCTTTTCTCCGCAGCTGCCCCCCTATGGCCGTGGAGGATTCCTGGTCGCAGCAGATTGCCTACGGTAGGTGCATGTCTGTAGTCGCGTTTACATGAATACGAAGCAAACGTCTGCTTTAGAGAGTACAGAAGCTGCTTTCCTCTTTTTGTGCACGTACAGTAATTTATAGTACATAAAGAGTACGGTGCCGTTCTTTTACAGGGCCATGTCCCCAGCCTTAAGGTTCCACGGTGACGGCGGACTTTTTGTCCGCAGCTGCCCCTCTGACCGTGGCGGATTTGAGGTCGGAGCAATTCGCCTAAGGTAGGTGCATGTATATTGTCGCGTTTACATGAATACGAAGTAAACGCCTGTTTAAGAGAGAAAAGTAGCTGCTTTCCTCTTTTTATGCGCGACGGCGTTTTATAGTACATATAGAGTACGGTGCCGTTCTTTTACAGGGCCACGTCCCCAGCCTTAAGGTTCCACGGTGACGGCGGACCTTTTCTCCGCAGCTGCCCCCTATGGCCGTGGAGGATTCCTGGTCGCAGCAGATTGCCTACGGTAGGTGCATGTCTGTAGTCGCGTTTACATGAATACGAAGTAAACGTCTGCTTTAGAGAGTACAGAAGCTGCTTTCCTCTTTTTGTGCACGTACAGTGATTTATAGTACATAAAGAGTATGGTGCCGTTCTTTTACAGGGCCACATCTCCAGCCTTAAGGTTCCACGGTGACGGCGGACCTTTTCTCCGCAGCTGCCCCCCTATGGCTGTGGAGGATTCCTGGTCGCAGCAGATTGCCTACGGTAGGTGCATGTCTGTAGTCGCGCTTATGTGAATACGAAGTAAACGCTTGATTATGGGAGTACAGCAGCTGCTTTCCTCCTTTTGTGCACGTACAGCCTTTTATAGTACATAAAGAGTATGGTGCCGTTCTTTTACAGGGCCACATCTTCAGCCTTAAGGTTCCACGGTGACGGCGGACCTTTTCTCCGCAGCTGCCCCCCTATGGCCGTGGAGGATTTCTGGTCGCAGCAGATTGCCTACGGTAGGTGCATGTCTGTAGTCGCGTTTACATGAATACGAAGCAAACGACTGCTTTAGAGAGTACAGAAGCTGCTTTCCTCTTTTTGTGCACGTACAGCGCTTTATAGTACATAAAGAGTACGGTGCCGCTTTTTTACAGGGCCATGACCCCAGCCTTAAGGTTCCACGGTGACGGCGGACTTTTTGTCCGCAGCTGCCCCTCTGACCGTGGCGGATTTGAGGTCGGAGCAATTCGCCTAAGGTAGGTGCATGTATATTGTCGCGTTTACATGAATACGAAGTAAACGCCTGTTAAAGAGAGAAAAGTAGCTGCTTTCCTCTTTTTATGCGCGACGGCGTTTTATAGTACATAAAGAGTACGGTGCCGTTCTTTTACAGGGCCACGTCCCCAGCCTTAAGGTTCCACGGTGACGGCGGACCTTTTCTCCGCAGCTGCCCCCCTATGGCCGTGGAGGATTCCTGGTCGCAGCAGATTGCCTACGGTAGGTACATGTCTGTAGTCGCGTTTACATGAATACGAAGCAAACGTCTGCTTTAGAGAGTACAGAAGCTGCTTTCCTCTTTTTGTGCACGTACAGCGCTTTATAGTACATAAAGAGTACGGTGCCGTTTTTTTACAGGGCCATGTCCCCAGCCTTAAGGTTCCACGGTGACGGCGGACTTTTTGTCCGCAGCTGCCCCTCTGACCGTGGCGGATTTGAGGTCGGAGCAATTCGCCTAAGGTAGGTGCATGTATATTGTCGCGTTTACATGAATACGAAGTAAACGCCTGTTTAAGAGAGAAAAGTAGCTGCTTTCCTCTTTTTATGCGCGACGGCGTTTTATAGTACATAAAGAGTACGGTGCCGTTCTTTTACAGGGCCACGTCCCCAGCCTTAAGGTTCCACGGTGACGGCGGACCTTTTCTCCGCAGCTGCCCCCCTATGGCCGTGGAGGATTCCTGGTCGCAGCAGATTGCCTACGGTAGGTGCATGTCTGTAGTCGCGTTTACATGAATACGAAGCAAACGTCTGCTTTAGAGAGTACAGAAGCTGCTTTCCTCTTTTTGTGCACGTACAGTAATTTATAGTACATAAAGAGTACGGTGCCGTTCTTTTACAGGGCCATGTCCCCAGCCTTAAGGTTCCACGGTGACGGCGGACTTTTTGTCCGCAGCTGCCCCTCTGACCGTGGCGGATTTGAGGTCGGAGCAATTCGCCTAAGGTAGGTGCATGTATATTGTCGCGTTTACATGAATACGAAGTAAACGCCTGTTTAAGAGAGAAGAGTAGCTGCTTTCCTCTTTTTATGCGCGACGGCGTTTTATAGTACACATAGAGTACGGTGCCGTTCTTTTACAGGGCCACGTCCCCAGCCTTAAGGTTCCACGGTGACGGCGGACCTTTTCTCCGCAGCTGCCCCCCTATGGCCGTGGACGATTCCTGGTCGCAGCAGATTGCCTACGGTAGGTGCATGTCTGTAGTCGCGTTTACATGAATACGAAGTAAACGTCTGCTTTAGAGTGTACAGAAGCTGCTTTCCTCTTTTTGTGCACGTACAGTGATTTATAGTACATAAAGAGTATGGTGCCGTTCTTTTACAGGGCCACATCTCCAGCCTTAAGGTTCCACGGTGACGGCGGACCTTTTCTCCGCAGCTGCCCCCCTATGGCCGTGGAGGATTCCTGGTCGCAGCAGATTGCCTACGGTAGGTGCATGTCTGTAGTCGCGCTTATGTGAATACGAAGTAAACGCTTGATTATGGGAGTACAGCAGCTGCTTTCCTCCTTTTGTGCACGTACAGCCTTTTATAGTACATAAAGAGTATGGTGCCGTTCTTTTACAGGGCCACATCTCCCGCCTTAAGGTTCCACGGTGACGGCGGACCTTTTCTCCGCAGCTGCCCCCCTATGGCCGTGGAGGATTCCTGGTCGCAGCAGATTGCCTACGGTAGGTGCATGTCTGTAGTCGCGTTTACATGAATACGAAGCAAACGTCTGCTTTAGAGAGTACAGAAGCTGCTTTCCTCTTTTTGTGCACGTACAGCGCTTTATAGTACATAAAGAGTACGGTGCCGTTTTTTTACAGGGCCATGACCCCAGCCTTAAGGTTCCACGGTGACGGCGGACTTTTTGTCCGCAGCTGCCCCTCTGACCGTGGCGGATTTGAGGTCGGAGCAATTCGCCTAAGGTAGGTGCATGTATATTGTCGCGTTTACATGAATACGAAGTAAACGCCTGTTTAAGAGAGAAAAGTAGCTGCTTTCCTCTTTTTATGCGCGACGGCGTTTTATAGTACATAAAGAGTACGGTGCCGTTCTTTTACAGGGCCACGTCCCCAGCCTTAAGGTTCCACGGTGACGTCAGGCGGACCTTTTCTCCGCAGCTGCCCCCCTATGGCCGTGGAGGATTCCTGGTCGCAGCAGATTGCCTACGGTAGGTACATGTCTGTAGTCGCGTTTACATGAATACGAAGCAAACGTCTGCTTTAGAGAGTACAGAAGCTGCTTTCCTCTTTTTGTGCACGTACAGCGCTTTATAGTACATAAAGAGTACGGTGCCGTTTTTTTACAGGGCCATGTCCCCAGCCTTAAGGTTCCACGGTGACGGCGGACTTTTTGTCCGCAGCTGCCCCTCTGACCATGGCGGATTTGAGGTCGGAGCAATTCGCCTAAGGTAGGTGCATGTATATTGTCGCGTTTACATGAATACGAAGTAAACGCCTGTTTAAGAGAGAAAAGTAGCTGCTTTCCTCTTTTTATGCGCGACGGCGTTTTATAGTACATAAAGAGTACGGTGCCGTTCTTTTACAGGGCCACGTCCCCAGCCTTAAGGTTCCACGGTGACGGCGGACCTTTTCTCCGCAGCTGCCCCCCTATGGTCGTGAAGGATTCCTGGTCGCAGCAGATTGCCTACGGTAGGTGCATGTCTGTAGTCGCGTTTACATGAATACGAAGTAAACGTCTGCTTTAGAGAGTACAGAAGCTGCTTTCCTCTTTTTGTGCACGTACAGTGATTTATAGTACATAAAGAGTACGGTGCCGTTCTTTTACAGGGCCACTTCACCAGCCTTAAGGTTCCACGGTGACGGCGGACCTTTTGTCTGCAGCTGCCCTCCTCTGGCCATGGTGGATTCGAGGTCGCAGCATATTGCCTACGGTATGTGCATGTCTGTATTCGCGCTTATGTGAATACGAAGTAAACGCTTGATTAAGGGAGTACAGAAGCTGATTTCCTCTTTTTGTGCACGTACAGCCTTTTATAGTACATAAAGAGTATGGTGCCGTTCTTTTAAAGGGCCACATCTCCAGCCTTAAGGTTCCACGGTGACGGCGGACCTTTTCTCCGCAGCTGCCCCCCTATGGCCGTGGAGGATTCCTGGTCGCAGCAGATTGCCTACGGTAGGTGCATGTCTGTAGTCGCGCTTATGTGAATACGAAGTAAACGCTTGATTATGGGAGTACAGCAGCTGCTTTCCTCCTTTTGTGCACGTACAGCCTTTTATAGTACATAAAGAGTATGGTGCCGTTCTTTTACAGGGCAACATCTCCAGCCTTAAGGTTCCACGGTGATGGCGGACCTTTTCTCCGCAGCTGCCCCCTATGGCCGTGGAGGATTCCTGGTCGCAGCAGATTGCCTACGGTAGGTGCATGTCTGTAGTCGCGTTTACATGAATACGAAGCAAACGTCTGCTTCAGAGAGTACAGAAGCTGATTTCCACTTTTTGTGCACGTACAGCGCTTTATAGTACATAAAGAGTACGGTGCCGTTTTTTTACAGGGCCATGTCCCCAGCCTTAAGGTTCCACGGTGACGGCGGACTTTTTGTCCGCAGCTGCCCCTCTGACCGTGGCGGATTTGAGGTCGGAGCAATTCGCCTAAGGTAGGTGCATGTATATTGTCGCGTTTACATGAATACGAAGTAAACGCCTGTTTAAGAGAGAAAAGTAGCTGCTTTCCTCTTTTTATGCGCGACGGCGTTTTATAGTACATAAAGAGTACGGTGCCGTTCTTTTACAGGGCCACGTCCCCAGCCTTAAGGTTGCACGGTGACGGCGGACCTTTTCTCCGCAGCTGCCCCCCTATGGCCGTGGAGGATTCCTGGTCGCAGCAGATTGCCTACGGTAGGTGCATGTCTGTAGTCGCGTTTACATGAATACGTAGTAAACGTCTGCTTTAGAGAGTACAGAAGCTGCTTTCCTCTTTTTGTGCACGTACAGTGATTTATAGTACATAAAGAGTATGGTGCCGTTCTTTTACAGGGCCACATCTCCAGCCTTAAGGTTCCACGGTGACGGCGGACCTTTTCTCCGCAGCTGCCCCCCTATGGCCGTGGAGGATTCCTGGTCGCAGCAGATTGCCTACGGTAGGTGCATGTCTGTAGTCGCGCTTATGTGAATACGAAGTAAACGCTTGATTATGGGAGTACAGCAGCTGCTTTCCTCCTTTTGTGCATGTACAGCCTTTTATAGTACATAAAGAGTATGGTGCCGTTCTTTTACAGGGCCACATCTCCAGCCTTAAGGTTCCACGGTGACGGCGGACCTTTTCTCCGCAGCTGCCCCCCTATGGCCGTGGAGGATTCCTGGTCGCAGCAGATTGCCTACGGTAGGTGCATGTCTGTAGTCGCGTTTACATGAATACGAAGCAAACGTCTGCTTTAGAGAGTACAGAAGCTGCTTTCCTCTTTTTGTGCACGTACAGCGCTTTATAGTACATAAAGAGTACGGTGCCGTTCTTTTACAGGGCCATGTCCCCAGCCTTAAGGTTCCACGGTGACGGCGGACTTTTTGTCCGCAGCTGCCCCTCTGACCGTGGCGGATTTGAGGTCGGAGCAATTCGCCTAAGGTAGGTGCATGTATATTGTCGCGTTTACATGAATACGAAGTAAACGCCTGTTTAAGAGAGAAAAGTAGCTGCTTTCCTCTTTTTATGCGCGACGGCGTTTTATAGTAAATATAGAGTACGGTGCCGTTCTTTTACAGGGCCACGTCCCCAGCCTTAACTTTCCACGCTGACGGCGGACCTTTTCTCCGCAGCTGCCCCCCTATGGCCGTGGAGGATTCCTGGTCGCAGCAGATTGCCTACGGTAGGTGCATGTCTGTAGTCGCGTTTACATGAATACGAAGTAAACGTCTGCTTTAGAGAGTACAGAAGCTGCTTTCCTCTTTTTGTGCACGTACAGTGATTTATAGTACATAAAGAGTATGGTGCCGTTCTTTTACAGGGCCACATCTCCAGCCTTAAGGTTCCACGGTGACGGCGGACCTTTTCTCCGCAGCTGCCCCCCTATGGCCGTGGAGGATTCCTGGTCGCAGCAGATTGCCTACGGTAGGTGCATGTCTGTAGTCGCGCTTATGTGAATACGAAGTAAACGCTTGATTATGGGAGTACAGCAGCTGCTTTCCTCCTTTTGTGCATGTACAGCCTTTTATAGTACATAAAGAGTATGGTGCCGTTCTTTTACAGGGCCACATCTCCAGCCTTAAGGTTCCACGGTGACGGCGGACCTTTTCTCCGCAGCTGCCCCCCTATGGCCGTGGAGGATTCCTGGTCGCAGCAGATTGCCTACGGCAGGTGCATGTCTGTAGTCGCGTTTACATGAATACGAAGCAAACGTCTGCTTTAGAGAGTACAGAAGCTGCTTTCCTCTTTTTGTGCACGTACAGCGCTTTATAGTACATAAAGAGTACGGTGCCGTTATTTACAGGGCCATGACCCCAGCCTTAAGGTTCCACGGTGACGGCGGACTTTTTGTCCGCAGCTGCCCCTCTGACCGTGGCGGATTTGAGGTCGGAGCAATTCGCCTAAGGTAGGTGCATGTATATTGTCGCGTTTACATGAATACGAAGTAAACGCCTGTTTAAGAGAGAAAAGTAGCTGCTTTCCTCTTTTTATGCGCGACGGCGTTTTATAGTACATAAAGAGTACGGTGCCGTTCTTTTACAGGGCCACGTCCCCAGCCTTAAGGTTCCACGGTGACGGCGGACCTTTTCTCCGCAGCTGCCCCCCTATGGCCATGGAGGATTCCTGGTCGCAGCAGATTGCCTACGGTAGGTACATGTCTGTAGTCGCGTTTACATGAATACGAAGCAAACGTCTGCTTTAGAGAGTACAGAAGCTGCTTTCCTCTTTTTGTGCACGTACAGCGCTTTATAGTACATAAAGAGCACGGTGCCGTTTTTTTACAGGGCCATGTCCCCAGCCTTAAGGTTCCACGGTGACGGCGGACTTTTTGTCCGCAGCTGCCCCTCTGACCGTGGCGGATTTGAGGTCGGAGCAATTCGCCTAAGGTAGGTGCATGTATATTGTCGCGTTTACATGAATACGAAGTAAACGCCTGTTTAAGAGAGAAAAGTAGCTGCTTTCCTCTTTTTATGCGCGACGGCGTTTTATAGTACATAAAGAGTACGGTGCCGTTCTTTTACAGGGCCACGTCCCCAGCCTTAGGGTCCACGGTGACGGCGGACCTTTTCTCCGCAGCTGCCCCCCTATGGCCGTGGAGGATTCCTGGTCGCAGCAGATTGCCTACGGTAGGTGCATGTCTGTAGTCGCGTTTACATGAATACGAAGTAAACGTCTGCTTTAGAGAGTACAGAAGCTGCTTTCCTCTTTTTGTGCACGTACAGTGATTTATAGTACATAAAGAGTATGGTGCCGTTCTTTTACAGGGCCACATCTCCAGCCTTAGAGTTCCACGGTGACGGCGGACCTTTTCTCCGCAGCTGCCCCCCTATGGCCGTGGAGGATTCCTGGTCGCAGCAGATTGCCTACGGTAGGTGCATGTCTGTAGTCGCGCTTATGTGAATACGAAGTAAACGCTTGATTATGGGAGTACAGCAGCTGCTTTCCTCCTTTTGTGCATGTACAGCCTTTTATAGTACATAAAGAGTATGGTGCCGTTCTTTTACAGGGCCACATCTCCAGCCTTAAGGTTCCACGGTGACGGCGGACCTTTTCTCCGCAGCTGCCCCCCTATGGCCGTGGAGGATTCCTGGTCGCAGCAGATTGCCTACGGTAGGTGCATGTCTGTAGTCGCGTTTACATGAATACGAAGCAAACGTCTGCTTTAGAGAGTACAGAAGCTGCTTTCCTCTTTTTGTGCACGTACAGCGCTTTATAGTACATAAAGAGTACGGTGCCGTTCTTTTACAGGGCCATGTCCCCAGCCTTAAGGTTCCACGGTGACGGCGGACTTTTTGTCCGCAGCTGCCCCTCTGACCGTGGCGGATTTGAGGTCGGAGCAATTCGCCTAAGGTAGGTGCATGTATATTGTCGCGTTTACATGAATACGAAGTAAACGCCTGTTTAAGAGAGAAAAGTAGCTGCTTTCCTCTTTTTATGCGCGACGGCGTTTTATAGTACATATAGAGTACGGTGCCGTTCTTTTACAGGGCCACGTCCCCAGCCTTAAGGTTCCACGGTGACGGCGGACCTTTTCTCCGCAGCTGCCCCCCTATGGCCGTGGAGGATTCCTGGTCGCAGCAGATTGCCTACGGTAGGTGCATGTCTGTAGTCGCGTTTACATGAATACGAAGTAAACGTCTGCTTTAGAGAGTACAGAAGCTGCTTTCCTCTTTTTGTGCATGTACAGCGTTTTATAGTTCATAAAGAGCACGGTGCCGTTCTTTTAAGGGGCCACGTCCCCAGCCGTAAGGTTCCACGGTGGCGGTGGATTTTTTCTCCGCAGCTTCCCCCTCCCACTCTGGCCGTGGTGGTTTTGAAGTCGGATCAGGTCGCCTAAGGTAGGTGTATGTCTACAGTCGCCTTTCCATGAATGCGAAGTAAATGCCTTTTTAAGGGAGTAAAGTAGCTGCTTTCCTCTTTTTGTGCACGTACAGCGTTTTATAGTACATAAAGAGTACGGTGCCGTTCTTTTACAGGGCCACGTCCCCAGCCTTAAGGTTCCACGGTGACGGCGGATGTTTTTTTCCGCAGCTGCCCCCTCTGACCCTGGTGGATTTGAGGTCGGAGCAGGTCGCCTAAGGTAGGTGCATGTCTATTGTCGCGCTTACGTGAATACGAAGTAAACGTCTGCTTAAGAGAGTACAAAAGCTCCTTTCCTCTTTTTGTGCACGTACAGTGATTTATAGTACATAAAGAGTACGGTGCCGTTCTTTTACAGGGCCACTTCACCAGCCTTAAGGTTCCACGGTGACGGCGGACCTTTTGTCTGCAGCTGCCCCCCTCTGGCCATGGTGGATTCGAGGTCGCAGCATATTGCCTACGGTATGTGCATGTCTGTAGTCGCGCTTACGTGACTACGAAGTAAACGCTTGCTTAAGGGAGTACAGTAGCTGCTTTCCTCCTTTTGTGCACGTACAGCCTTTTATAGTATATAAAGAGTATGGTGCCGTTCTTTTACAGGGCGACATCTCCAGCCTTAAGGTTCCACGGTGACGGCGGACCTTTTCTCCGCAGCTGCCCCCTATGGCCGTGGAGGATTCCTGGTCGCAGCAGATTGCCTATCGTAGGTGCATGTCTATAGTCGCGTTTACATGAATACGAAGTAAACGTCTGCTTAAGGGTGTACAGAACCTGCTTTCCTCTTTTTGTGCACGTACAGCCTTTTATAGTACATAAAGAGTATGGTGCCATTCTTTTACATGGCCACATCTCCAGCCTTAAGGTTCCACGGTGACGGCGGACCTTTTCTACGCAGCTGCCCCCCTCTGGCCGTGGTGGATTCCAGGTCGCAGCAGATTGCCTATGGTAGGTGCATGTCTATAGTCGCGTTTACATGAATACGAAGTAAACGTCTGCTTAACGTTGTACAGAACCTGCTTTCCTCTTTTTGTGCATGTACAGCGTTTTATAGTCCATAAAGAGCACGGTGCCGTTCTTTTACAGGGCCACTTCACCAGCCTTAAGGTTCCACGGTGACGGCGGACCTTTTGTCTGCAGCTGCCCCCCTCTGGCCATGGTGAATTCGAGGTCGCAGCATATTGCCTACGGTATGTGCATGTCTGTAGTCGCGCTTATGTGAATACGAAGTAAACGCTTGATTAAGGGAGTACAGCAGCTGCTTTCCTCCTTTTGTGCACGTACAGCTTTTTATAGTACATAAAGAGTATGGTGCCGTTCTTTTACAGGGCCACATCTCCAGCCTTAAGGTTCCACGGTGACGGCGGACCTTTTCTCCGCAGCTGCCCCCCTATGGCCGTGGAGGATTCCTGGTCGCAGCAGATTGCCTACGGTAGGTGCATGTCTGTAGTCGCGTTTACATGAATACGAAGTAATCGTCTGCTTAAGGGTGTACAGAACCTGCTTTCCTCTTTTTGTGCATATACAGCGTTTTATAGTCCATTAAGAGCACGGTGCCGTTCTTTTACAGGGCCTTGTCTCCAGCCTTAAGGTTCCACGGTGACGGTGGACTTTTGATCTGCAGCTACCCCTCTGACCGTGGTGGATTCGAGGCCGGAACAGATTGCCTACGGTAGATGCATGTCTATAGTAGCGCTTACGTGAATACTAAGTAAACACTTGCTTAAGGGAGTACAATAGCTGGTTACTCCTTTTGTGCGTGTACAGCGTTTTATAGTCCATAAAGAGCACGGTGCCGTTCTTTTACAGGGCCACCTCCCCAGCCGTAAGGTTCCATGGTGGCGGTGGATTTTTTCTCTCCAGCTCCCCCCACTCTGGCCATGGCGGATTTGAGGTCGGAGCAGGTCGCCTAAGGTAGGTGCATGTCTATGGTCGCGTTTACATGAATACGAACCAAACATGTGCTTAAGAAAAAACAGAAGCTGCTTTCCTCTTTTTGTGCACGTACAGCGCTTTATAGTACATAAAGAGTACGGTGCCTTTTTTTTACAGGGCCATGTCCCCAGCCTTAAGGTTCCACGGTGACGGCGGACTTTTTGTCCGCAGCTGCCCCTCTGACCGTGGCGGATTTGAGGTCGGAGCAGGTCGCCTAAGGTAGGTGCATGTCTATTTTCGCGTTTACATGAATACGAAGTAAACGCCTGTTTAAGAGAGAAAAGCAGCTGCTTTCCTATTTTTATGCGCGACGGCGTTTTATAGTACATAAAGAGTACGGTGCCTTTCTTTTACAGAGCCACGTCCCCAGCCTTAAGGTTCCACGGTGACGGCGGATGTTTTTTTCCGCAGCTGCCCCCTCTGACCGTGGTGGATTTGAGGTCGGAGCAGGTCGCCTAAGGTAGGTGCATGTCTATTGTCGGGCTTACGTGAATACGAAGTAAACGCTTGCTTAAGGGAGTACAGTAGCTGCTTTCCTCTTTTTGTGCGGGTACGGCGTTTTATAGACGATAAAAAGCATGGTGCCGTTCTTTTACAGGGCCACGTTTCCAGCCGTAAGGTTCCACAGTGGCGGTGGACTTTATCTCCGCAGCTACCCCGTCTTGCCGTGGTGATTCGACATCGGAGAAGATTGGCTACGGTAGGTGCATGTCTGTAGTCGTGCTTACGTGTATACGAAGTAAAGGGCTGCTTGAGTACAGCAGCTGCTTTAGCCTTTTTGTGCGCGTACGGCTTTTTATAGTCACTAAACAGCAAGGTGCCGTTATTTTACAGGGCCACGTCACCAGCCTTAAGGTTCCACAGTGACGGCGGACCATTTGTCCGCAGCTGCTCCCCTCTGGCCATAGTGGATTCGAGGTCGCAGCAGATTGCCCACGGTATGTGATGTCTGTAGTCGCGCTTATGTGAATACGAAGTAATCGCTTGATTAAGGGAGTACAGTAGCTGTTTCCTCCTTTTGTGCACGTACAGCCTTTTATAGTACATAAAGAGTATGGTGCCATTCTTTTACAGGGCCACATCTCCAGCCTTAAGGTTCCACGGTGACGGCGGACCTTTTCTCCGCAGCTGCCCCCTCTGGCCGTGGTGGATTCCAAGTCGCAGCAGATTGCCTACGGTAGGTGCATATCTATAGTCACGTTTACATGAATACGAAGCAAGCATGTGCTTAAGAAAAAACAGAAGCTGCCTTCCTCTTTTTGTGCACGTACAGCGCTTTATAGTACATAAAGAGTACGGTGCCGTTTTTTTTACAGGGCCATGTCCCCAGCCTTAAGGTTCCACGGTGACGGCGGACTTTTTGTCCGCAGCTGCCCCTCTGACCGTGGCGGATTTGAGGTCGGAGCAATTCGCCTAAGGTAGGTGCATGTCTATTTACGCGTTTACATGAATACGAAGTAAACGCCTGTTTAAGAGAGAAAAGTAGCTGCTTTCCTCTTTTTATGCGCGACGGCGTTTTATAGTACATAAAGAGTACGGTGCCGTTCTTTTACAGGGCCACGTCCCCAGCCTTAAGGTTCCACGGTGACGGCGGACCTTTTCTCCGCAGCTGCCCCCTATGGCCGTGGAGGATTCCTGGTCGCAGCAGATTGCCTACGGTAGGTGCATGTCTGTAGTCGCGTTTATATGAATACGAAGTAAACGTCTGCTTTAGAGAGTACAGAAGCTGCTTTCCTCTTTTTGTGCACGTACAGCGCTTTATAGTACATAAAGAGTACGGTGCCGTTTTTTTACAGGGCCATGTCCCCAGCCTTAAGGTTCCACGGTGACGGCGGACTTTTTGTCCGCAGCTGCCCCTCTGACCGTGGCGGATTTGAGGTCGGAGCAGGTCGCCTAAGGTAGGTGCATGTCTATTTTCGCGTTTACACGAATACGAAGTAAACGCCTGTTTAAGAGAGAAAAGTAGCTGCTTTCCTCTTTTTATGCGCGACGGCGTTTTATAGTACATAAAGAGTATGGTGCCGTTCTTCTACAGGGCCACATCTCCAGCTTTAAGATTCCACGGTGACGGCGGACCTTTTCTCCGCAGCTGCCCCCCTATGGCCGTGGAGGATTCCTGGTCGCAGCAGATTGCCTACGGTAGGTGCATGTCTGTAGTCACGTTTACATGAATACGAAGTAATCGTCTGCTTAAGGGTGTACAGAACCTGCTTTCCTCTTTTTGTGCGTATACAGCGTTTTATAGTCCATTAAGAGCACGGTGCCGTTCTTTTACAGGGCCACGTCCCCAGCCGTAAGGTTCCACGGTGGAGGTGGATTTTTACTCCGCAGCTTCCCCCTTCCACTCTGGCCGTGGCGGATTTGAGGTCGCAGCAAGTCGCTTAAGGTAGGTGCATGTCTATTGTCGCGTTTACATGAATACGAAGTAAACGCCTGTTTAAGAGAGAAAAGTAGCTGCTTTCCTCTTTTTATGCGCGACGGCGTTTTATAGTACATAGAGTACGGTGCCGTTCTTTTACAGGGCCTTGTATCCAGCCTTAAGGTTCCTCGGTGACGGTGGACTTTTTATCTGCAGCTCCCCCTCTGACCGTGGTGGATTCGAGGCCGGAACAGATTGCCTACGGTAGGTGCATGTCTGTAGTAGCCCTTACGTGAATACTAAGTAAACACTTGCTTAAGGGAATACAATAGCTGGTTACCTCCTTTTGTGCGTGTACAGCGTTTTATAGTCCATAAAGAGCACGGTGCCGTTCTTTTACAGGGCCACCTCCCCAGCCGTAAGGTTCCATGGTGGCGGTGGATTTTTTCTCTCCAGCTCCCCATGTCTGTAGTCGCGCTTATGTGAATACGATGTAAACGCTTGATTAAGGGAGTACAGCAGCTGCTTTCCTCCTTTTGTGCACGTACAGACTTTTATAGTACATAAAGAGTATGGTGCCGTTCTTTTACAGGGCCACATCTCCAGCTTTAAGGTTCCACGGTGACGGCGGACCTTTTCTCCGCAGCTGCCCCCCTATGGCCGTGGAGGATTCCTGGTCGCAGCAGATTGCCTACGGTAGGTGCATGTCTGTAGTCGCGTTTACATGAATACGAAGCAAACGTCTCCTTTAGAGAGTACAGAAGCTGCTTTCCTCTTTTTGTGCACGTACAGCGCTTTATAGTACATTAAGAGTACGGTGCCGTTTTTTACAGGGCCATGTCCCCAGCCTTAAGGTTCCACGGTGACGGCGGACTTTTTGTCCGCAGCTGCCACTCTGACCGTGGCGGATTTGAGGTCGGAGCAATTCGCCTAAGGTAGGTGCATGTATATTGTCGCGTTTACATGAATACGAAGTAAACGCCTGTTTAAGAGAGAAAAGTAGCTGCTTTCCTCTTTTTATGCGCGACGGCTTTTTATAGTACATAAAGAGTACGGTGCCGTTCTTTTACAGGGCCACGTCCCCAGCCTTAAGGTTCCACGGTGACGGCGGACCTTTTCTCCGCAGCTGCCCCCCTATGGCCGTGGAGGATTCCTGGTCGCAGCAGATTGCCTACGGTAGGTGCATGTCTGTAGTCGCGTTTACATGAATACGAAGCAAACGTCTGCTTTAGAGAGTACAGAAGCTGCTTTCCTCTTTTTGTGCACGTACAGTGATTTATAGTACATAAAGAGTACGGTGCCGTTCTTTTACAGGGCCATGTCCCCATCCTTAAGGTTCCACGGTGACGGCGGACTTTTTGTCCGCAGCTGCCCCTCTGACCGTGGCGGATTTGAGGTCGAGCAATTCGCCTAAGGTAGGTGCATGTATATTGTCGCGTTTACATGAATACGAAGTAAACGCCTGTTTAAGAGTGAAAAGTAGCTGCTTTCCTCTTTTTATGCGCGACGGCGTTTTTTAGTACATAAAGAGTACGGTGCCGTTCTTTTACAGGGCCACGTCCCCAGCCTTAAGGTTCCACGGTGACGGCGGACCTTTTCTCCGCAGCTGCCCCCCTATGGCCGTGGAGGATTCCTGGTAGCAGCAGATTGCCTACGGTAGGTGCATGTCTGTAGTCGCGTTTACATGAATACGAAGTAAACGTCTGCTTTAGAGAGTACAGAAGCTGCTTTCCTCTTTTTGTGCACGTACAGTGATTTATAGTACATAAAGAGTACGGTGCCGTTCTTTTACAGGGCCACTTCACCAGCCTTAAGGTTCCACGGTGACGGCGGACCTTTTGTCTGCAGCTGCCCTCCTCTGGCCATGGTGGATTCGAGGTCGCAGCATATTGCCTACGGTATGTGCATGTCTGTAGTCGCGCTTATGTGAATACGAAGTAAACGCTTGATTAAGGGAGTACAGCAGCTGCTTTCCTCCTTTTGTGCACGTACATCCTTTTATAGTACATAAAGAGTATGGTGCCGTTCTTTTACAGGGCCACATCTCCAGCCTTAAGGTTCCACGGTGACGGCGGACCTTTTCTCCGCAGCTGCCCCCTATGGCCGTGGAGGATTCCTGGTCGCAGCAGATTGCCTACGGTAGGTGCATGTCTGTAGTCGCGTTTACACGAATACGAAGCAAACGTCTGCTCTAGAGAGTACAGAAGCTGCTTTCCTCTTTTTGTGCACGTACAGCGCTTTATAGTACATAAAGAGTACGGTGCCGTTTTTTTACAGGGCCATGACCCCAGCCTTAAGGTTCCACGGTGACGGCGGACTTTTTGTCCGCAGCTGCCCCTCTGACCGTGGCGGATTTGAGGTCGGAGCAATTCGCCTAAGGTAGGTGCATGTATATTGTCGCCTTTACATGAATACGAAGTAAACGCCTGTTTAAGAGAGAAAAGTAGCTGCTTTCCTCTTTTTATGCGCGACGGCGTTTTATAGTACATATAGAGTACGGTGCCGTTCTTTTACAGGGCCACGTCCCCAGCCTTAAGGTTCCACGGTGACGGCGGACCTTTTCTCCGCAGCTGCCCCCCTATGGCCGTGGAGGATTCCTGGTCGCAGCAGATTGCCTACGGTAGGTGCATGTCTGTAGTCGCGTTTACATGAATACGAAGTAAACGTCTGCTTTAGAGAGTACAGAAGCTGCTTTCCTCTTTTTGTGCATGTACAGTGATTTATAGTACATAAAGAGTACGGTGCCGTTCTTTTACAGGGCCACTTCACCAGCCTTAAGGTTCCACGGTGAAGGCGGATGTTTTTTTCCGCAGCTGCCCCCTCTGACCGTGGTGGATTTGAGGTCGGAGCAGGTCGCCTAAGGTAGGTGCATGTCTATTGTCGGGCTTACGTGAATACGAAGTAAACGCTTGCTTAAGGGAGTACAGTAGCTGCTTTCCTCTTTTTGTGCGGGTACGGCGTTTTATAGACGATAAAAAGCATGGTGCCGTTCTTTTACAGGGCCACGTTTCCAGCCGTAAGGTTCCACAGTGGCGGTGGACTTTATCTCCGCAGCTCCCCCGTCTTGCCGTGGTGATTCGACATCGGAGAAGATTGGCTACGGTAGGTGCATGTCTGTAGTCGTGCTTACGTGTATACGAAGTAAAGGGCTGCTTGAGTACAGCAGCTGCTTTAGCCTTTTTGTGCGCGTACGGCTTTTTATAGTCACTAAACAGCAAGGTGCCGTTATTTTACAGGGCCACGTCACCAGCCTTAAGGTTCCACAGTGACGGCGGACCATTTGTCCGCAGCTGCTCCCCTCTGGCCATGGTGGATTCGAGGTCGCAGCAGATTGCCCACGGTATGTGATGTCTGTAGTCGCGCTTATGTGAATACGAAGTAAACGCTTGATTAAGGGAGTACAGTAGCTGTTTCCTCCTTTTGTGCACGTACAGCCTTTTATAGTACATAAAGAGTATGGTGCCATTCTTTTACAGGGCCACATCTCCAGCCTTAAGGTTCCACGGTGACGGCGGACCTTTTCTCCGCAGCTGCCCCCTCTGGCCGTGGTGGATTCCAGGTCGCAGCAGATTGCCTACGGTAGGTGCATATCTATAGTCACGTTTACATGAATACGAAGCAAGCATGTGCTTAAGAAAAAACAGAAGCTGCCTTCCTCTTTTTGTGCACGTACAGCGCTTTATTGTACATAAAGAGTACGGTGCCGTTTTTTTTACAGGGCCATGTCCCCAGCCTTAAGGTTCCACGGTGACGGCGGACTTTTTGTCCGCAGCTGCCCCTCTGACCGTGGCGGATTTGAGGTCGGAGCAATTCGCCTAAGGTAGGTGCATGTCTATTTACGCGTTTACATGAATACGAAGTAAACGCCTGTTTAAGAGAGAAAAGTAGCTGCTTTCCTCTTTTTATGCGCGACGGCGTTTTATAGTACATAAAGAGTACGGTGCCGTTCTTTTACAGGGCCACGTCCCCAGCCTTAAGGTTCCACGGTGACGGCGGACCTTTCCTCCGCAGCTGCCCCCCTATGGCCGTGGAGGATTCCTGGTCGCAGCAGATTGCCTACGGTAGGTGCATGTCTGTAGTCGCGTTTACATGAATACGAAGTTAACGTCTGCTTTAGAGAGTACAGAAGCTGCTTTCCTCTTTTTGTGCACGTACAGTGATTTATAGTACATAGAGAGTACGGTGCCGTTCTCTTACAGGGCCACTTCACCAGCCTTAAGGTTCCACGGTGACGGCGGACCTATTGTCTGCAGCTGCTCTCCTCTGGCCATGGTGGATTCGAGGTCGCAGCATATTGCCTACGGTATGTGCATGTCTGTAGTCGCGCTTATGTGAATACGATGTAAACGCTTGATTAAGGGAGTACAGCAGCTGCTTTCCTCCTTTTGTGCACGTACAGCCTTTTATAGTACATAAAGAGTATGGTGCCGTTCTTTTACAGGGCCACATCTCCAGCCTTAAGGTTCCACGGTGACGGCGGACCTTTTCTCCGCAGCTGCCCCCCTATGGCCGTGGAGGATTCCTGGTCGCAGCAGATTGCCTACGGTAGGTGCATGTCTGTAGTCGCGTTTACATGAATACGAAGCAAACGTCTGCTTTAGAGAGTACAGAAGCTGCTTTCCTCTTTTTGTGCACGTACAGCGCTTTATAGTACATAAAGAGTACGGTGCCGTTTTTTTACAGGGCCATGACCCCAGCCTTAAGGTTCCACGGTGACGGCGGTCTTTTTGTCCGCAGCTGCCCCTCTGACCGTGGCGGATTTGAGGTCGGAGCAATTCGCCTAAGGTAGGTGCATGTATATTGTCGCGTTTACATGAATACGAAGTAAACGCCTGTTTAAGAGAGAAAAGTAGCTGATTTCCTCTTTTTATGCGCGACGGCGTTTTATAGTACATAAAGAGTACGGTGCCGTTCTTTTACAGGGCCACGTCCCCAGGGTTAAGGTTCCACGGTGACGGCGGACCTTTTCTCCGCAGCTGCCCCCTATGGCCGTGGAGGATTCCTGGTCGCAGCAGTTTGCCTACGGTAGGTGCATGTCTGTAGTCGCGTTTACATGAATACGAAGTAAACGTCTGCTTTAGAGAGTACAGAAGCTGTTTTCCTCTTTTTGTGCACGTACAGCGCTTTATAGTACATTAAGAGTACGGTGCCGTTTTTTACAGGGCCATGTCCCCAGCCTTAAGGTTCCACGGTGACGGCGGACTTTTTGTCCGCAGCTGCCACTCTGACCGTGGCGGATTTGAGGTCGGAGCAATTCGCCTAAGGTAGGTGCATGTATATTGTCGCGTTTACATGAATACGAAGTAAACGCCTGTTTAAGAGAGAAAAGTAGCTGCTTTCCTCTTTTTATGCGCGACGGCGTTTTGTAGTACATAAAGAGTACGGTGCCGTTCTTTTACAGGGCCACGTCCCCAGCCTTAAGGTTCCACGGTGACGGCGGACCTTTTCTCCGCAGCTGCCCCCCTATGGCCGTGGAGGATTCCTGGTCGCAGCAGATTGCCTACGGTAGGTGCATGTCTGTAGTCGCGTTTACATGAATACGAAGCAAACGTCTGCTTTAGAGAGTACAGAAGCTGCTTTCCTCTTTTTGTGCACGTACAGTGATTTATAGTACATAAAGAGTACGGTGCCGTTCTTTTACAGGGCCATGTCCCCATCCTTAAGGTTCCACGGTGACGGCGGACTTTTTGTCCTAAGCTGCCCCTCTGACCGTGGCGGATTTGAGGTCGAGCAATTCGCCTAAGGTAGGTGCATGTATATTGTCGCGTTTACATGAATACGAAGTAAACGCCTGTTTAAGAGAGAAAAGTAGCTGCTTTCCTCTTTTTATGCGCGACGGCGTTTTTTAGTACATAAAGAGTACGGTGCCGTTCTTTTACAGGGCCACGTCCCCAGCCTTAAGGTTCCACGGTGACGGCGGACCTTTTCTCCGCAGCTGCCCCCCTATGGCCGTGGAGGATTCCTGGTAGCAGCAGATTGCCTACGGTAGGTGCATGTCTGTAGTCGCGTTTACATGAATACGAAGTAAACGTCTGCTTTAGAGAGTACAGAAGCTGCTTTCCTCTTTTTGTGCACGTACAGTGATTTATAGTACATAAAGAGTACGGTGCCGTTCTTTTACAGGGCCACTTCACCAGCCTTAAGGTTCCACGGTGACGGCGGACCTTTTGTCTGCAGCTGCCCTCCTCTGGCCATGGTGGATTCGAGGTCGCAGCATATTGCCTACGGTATGTGCATGTCTGTAGTCGCGCTTATGTGAATACGAAGTAAACGCTTGATTAAGGGAGTACAGCAGCTGCTTTCCTCCTTTTGTGCACGTACATCCTTTTATAGTACATAAAGAGTATGGTGTCGTTCTTTTACAGGGCCACATCTCCAGCCTTAAGGTTCCACGGTGACGGCGGACCTTTTCTCCGCAGCTGCCCCCCTATGGCCGTGGAGGATTCCTGGTCGCAGCAGATTGCCTACGGTAGGTGCATGTCTGTAGTCGCGTTTACATGAATACGAAGCAAACGTCTGCTCTAGAGAGTACAGAAGCTGCTTTCCTCTTTTTGTGCACGTACAGCGCTTTATAGTACATAAAGAGTACGGTGCCGTTTTTTTACAGGGCCATGACCCCAGCCTTAAGGTTCCACGGTGACGGCGGACTTTTTGTCCGCAGCTGCCCCTCTGACCGTGGCGGATTTGAGGTCGGAGCAATTCGCCTAAGGTAGGTGCATGTATATTGTCGCGTTTACATGAATACGAAGTAAACGCCTGTTTAAGAGAGAAAAGTAGCTGCTTTCCTCTTTTTATGCGCGACGGCGTTTTATAGTACATAAAGATTACGGTGCCGTTCTTTTACAGGGCCACGTCCCCAGCCTTAAGGTTCCACGGTGACGGCGGACCTTTTCTCCGCAGCTGCCCCCCTATGGCCGTGGAGGATTCCTGGTCGCAGCAGATTGCCTACGGTAGGTGCATGTCTGTAGTCGCGTTTACATGAATACGAAGCAAACGTCTGCTTTAGAGAGTACACAAGCTGCTTTCCTCTTTTTGTGCACGTACAGTGATTTATAGTACATAAAGAGTACGGTGCCGTTCTTTTACAGGGCCACTTCACCAGCCTTAGGGTTCCACGGTGAAGGCGGACCTTTTGTCTGCAGCTGCCCTCCTCTGGCCATGGTGGATTCGAGGTCGCAGCATATTGCCTACGGTATGTGCATGTCTGTAGTCGCGCTTATGTGAATACGAAGTAAACGCTTGATTAAGGGAGTACAGCAGCTGCTTTCCTCCTTTTGTGCACGTACAGCCTTTTATAGTACATAAAGAGTATGGTGCCGTTCTTTTACAGGGCCACATCTCCAGCCTTAAGGTTCCACGGTGACGGCGGACCTTTTCTCCGCAGCTGCCCCCCTTTTGCCGTGGAGGATTCCTGGTCGCAGCAGATTGCCTACGGTAGGTGCATGTCTGTAGTGGCGTTTACATGAATACGAAGCAAACGTGTGCTTAAGAGAAAACAGAAGCTGCTTTCCTCTTTTTGTGCACGTACAGCGCTTTATAGTACATAAAGAGTACGGTGCCGTTTTTTTACAGGGCCATGACCCCAGCCTTAAGGTTCCACGGTGACGGCGGACTTTTTGTCCGCAGCTGCCCCCTCTGACCGTGGTGGATTCGAGGTAGGAGCAGATTGCCTACGGTAGGTGCATGTCTATGGTCGCGTGTACATGAATACGAAGTAAATTTCTGCTTAAGGGAGAACAGAAGCTGCTTTCCTCTTTTTGTGCACGTACAGCCTTTTAATAGTACATAAAGAGTACGGTGCCGTTCTTTTACAGGGCCACATCTCGAGCCTTAAGGTTCCACGGTGACGGCGGACCTTTTCTCCGCAGCTGTTCCCCTCTGGCCGTGGTGGATTCGAGGTCGCAGCAGATTGCCTATGGTATGTGCATGTCTGTAGTCGCGCTTACGTGAATACGATGTAAACGCTTACTTAAGGGAGTACAGTACCTGCTTTCCTCCTTTTGTGCGTGTACAGCGTTTTATAGTCCATAAAGAGCACGGTACCGTTCTTTTACAGGGCCAGGTCCTCAGCCGTAAGGTTCCACGGTGGCGATGGATTTTTTTCCGCAGCTCCCCCCCTCTCTGGCCGTGTTGGATTCGAGGTCGGAAGCTCGATTCGAGGTGTTGAAGCTCGAAATAAACACTTCGTGGCACCGCCATTGCACTGCACAGGTCTTGCGTCGGTTTGCAGAGCCGCAGCAGGAATTACAAACGCATGCAAAAGCCACAAGCAGTTCGAAATAAACACTTCGTGACACCGCCACTGCACAGGTCTTGCATCGGTTTGAAGAGGCGCTCTGTCAACTCCGTCAACATAGATGATTATAGAATTCAACTAGTGGAACTATCGCTCGCCACTGCTGAACGCGGCGAAGTTTGCAGTCGCTCTGAACACTGGTAATATCAAGATGTGGCCAATATAACACGCTTCGCGACATCTCTGCCACTGCCCAGGCCGCGCTCCCCAGTTCAGTCGACGGATGGCCATCTTGCCCCGGCAGAGCAGAACCGAGGCGGAGGGAGGAGGGGCTCGGACGTCACTGACGTCACGGGAAAAGCAGCCAATAGCTGCAATCCGGTCCCCGGCCGGATGCGCTCGTCCGCCAGAAAGTTGAAGTTGACCAACTTTCCATCCGTTCGCCGAACGAGGCGGATCCGCCAGGCCCGCTCGCGAAGCGGACGAGGCGGAAGGCGCTCCGAAACGATCGTACAACGGCCCTTAACCGATCTCTAGCAGAGCGAACATGTGCACGACAGGGAGATGCCTCCGTTCTCTATACAACCATGATGTAGCGATTCTTCGGCAGACTCATCAATTCGGCCTATCAGATCCTGTATTGTCACGCCTTGGAGCACTCGACAGATTTGTCAGCAGTAGGTGTATACACTCGGGGAGAGCGTATGGGGAGAGCTTTGAAAGGTTTTCATGGTTCAAATGAGTGCAGGATAAGTAGTAGATTGTTCTTTAGGTTCTCTTGTACTGACTTCGGTTCCTATCTTGTGTTGCAGCGTCCGCAGCCGAATGAATGCGCCTTAGTTTTATGACGACGACGCCGTTCTGCGTTCCATCTTGGAGCATGTTGGTGCATCTTGGAGCATATATGCAAGCTGTTACTGTTGCCTTTGGGGGGATGGAGCGCTGTCAAGCTGTGTTAAAACAACTTTTTCTCCTCCCTCCCTTTTCACTTTTAGTGTGGAATAAATAAATAAATGTTCAAAAATGTTCAAGACGATAGTGCAGAAGGAGAACAGCGGCGTACCGATCGTCCGTGTTCAGAGACAGCTCGCGCGGCTGCCGGCCAGGACATTCGGATGGTTCGACTCGTCAGAGGCCACGATTTCGCTTGGCCACTTACAAGTTTCCAGGAGAGATATGCGTCGAACCAGTTGGAAGAGTCTACGCCTGCACCTCCAGTGCACCTCGTGCACCTCTATTGACACATGCGCAGTAGAACAGTTCCTCGGCCAAGGGTCGAATCACAGCCATCAATGAGAGGAACAGCGATTTCATCGTGACACCACTCCGACCGTTACAGTGTCCATTTTCCTTTTAGCGACTCCACAGGGTGGCCCGCCGGTTCCGGGGGGCTGAAGGTTGGCGATCTCGTCGAAATAGAGACAGCGTGGGGCCCTGTGCGGTCTTACTGCGGATACAAAGCGAAGGTCGTGCGCTATGTAGACGCCGGAAACACACCTGCAGAAGCGCCAGAGCCGCGTGGCCCCGACGACAAGCAGGTAATCGCCGACCGGGTGGGAATGGTCTCATTCATCCGACCTGGCCACGGTGTAATTAAGTTCGGGGAAAGAGACGACGAGCGCTATTTCTTCAGCAGGCGAAGCATGCCTAGATCTCTGCTCCCGTGCGGATAAAAGCTCGTGGACGCCTTCTGAGTGGGGCAGAAGGTATGGTTTGAGGCGCAGCCGTACTTGAAGGGTAATGGCCCCTGCAAATGGTATGCGATGGTAGTACGCGCTGTGCAGCGCGGAAGTGCCCCCACTGTTTTCGACGACGGTGACCAGGCGTCTGGTTCTGCATCGCGTACTGCCAACGAACAGCGAAGTAAAAGGCCGGAGCTTCCAGGCACCGGTGCTGCAAGAAAGCCAACTCGGTCGGGCTGCGGGGACAGTGCTCAGAGTGCCACAACAAAGGAGCGCCCAAACGGCCCCACAATCCAGGGGCTCAGGTTCGAAACGCAACAGTATGCCTTCAAATCATTTGTTTTTGAGTCCCCTTATGTACTGCAGCGTCAAAAAATAAGCCTATCCTAGCTGTAAACAGGAAATTTATCCACATGTCTTGACTTTTAACGCGAGGGCGTTAAGGAGCTCAAAAGGCGACGGGTGCCGCGACTCCCTGACGTTGTTCGGCGCAGTAACTGTGAGATCTCGACATATCAGTGGACACCTACAACCCCGCGAAAGCATGTGTTTTGAGGAAAGAAAACGTTATCGACGAAAGGTAAGGGCGCAGTATAGCTCTCACATATCGACATCTCGGTGGATACCTCAACCCCGCAAAAGCCTGTTTTGAGGAAAGGAAACGCGTGTTTTGAGGAAAGAAAATGTTAGTGACGAAAGGAAAGGGCGCAATAGCTCTCAGATCTCGACAGCTTGGTGGACACCTCAGCCCCGCGAAAGCATGTGCTTTGAGGAAAGCAAACGTTATCGACGAAAGGAAAGGGCGCAGTATAGCTCACATCTCGACGGGCACCTCAACTATGCGAAAGCATGTTTTGAGGAAAGACAACGTTATCGGCGAAAGGAAAGGGCGCAGTATAGCTCTATCTCGACATCTCGGTGGACACCTCACCCAGCGAAAGCATGTTTTGAGGAAAGAAAACGTTAGTGACGAAAGGAAAGGGCGCAGTAGCTTTCAGATCTCGACAGCTCGGTGGACACCTAAACCCTGCGAAAGTATGTGTTTTGAGGAAAGAAAACGTTATCGACGAAAGGAAAGGGCGCAGTATAGCTCTCATATCTCATCTCATCTCAGTGGACGCCTCTACCCCGCGAAAGCATGTTTAAAAGAA